>NC_134204.1:85744517-86044517 GCF_964188355.1 Buteo buteo | reverse complement strand
CACCTATGCCTTCCCATTCCTGAGGAAGGCTTTCTTTCTAGCCCTTTAATGTGACCCTAGAAATTAGAAGACCACTTGTCTTTCTGGTTTGTGCTGAATATATTGTTTTACTGCTGTGAAAGCATAGAAAGGTCTTGCCTTGCTTGCCAGAGCCACTATCTCACATTCTCAAATTCAGAGAAACAATCCCACCACCTTCATATCCACCACAATGAGTTAAGCATCGACTGGGTTTCTGAGTGTCCTTGTGCCCTCAGGTACCACCAAAGTTTTTGCAGTCCAAAGATGTTCAATGCCTTAAATGATCGGGACTAGAGAAAGTATTTACTAGTTAAAGCTCTTTCTACGAATACAAATTTACCACCTAAATTTAGTTGTGAGTGATATTTAATAATTCCCGAGTCCCTTTGCTCTTGGTTTACAATTTGTCAGCATTACTTTATTACTGTTTGCAAAAGTTACAAAAGGTGTTGCAACGGGGATTCATTTGGGCAAATTAAAACTGCAGTGGGATTTCAAATGCAGGCATTCGTCCTCTGGGATTAGACATCAGCAGCCTGTGGAATTATTTCTGACATTTCATCCATCATACACTCAGAATAACTAAACAAACCGGTGCTGCTCTCTCCCTGCTCAAAGAACAACTTTCGCAGAGCCTTCCCACGGAAATATCCCAACCTATTAGTGTCAGGAAATTGTGCTTGG
Organism: Buteo buteo; assembly: GCF_964188355.1. NCBI lineage: Eukaryota > Metazoa > Chordata > Aves > Accipitriformes > Accipitridae > Buteo > Buteo buteo. The sequence continues at coordinate 86,043,812 of NC_134204.1, read as the reverse complement.
AAAGTTAAGAGAAAAAAGAAAAATCTTCTGCAAGTGAAAGGCAGAGATGTTATCACACATCAATAATGTGCATTGGGAGGTCTGCTCGTAAACAGTTCTTTGGCTGGTGTAAATCGGAATGACATAACCAGTGTAGGTATATTGATTTTGTTCAGGAATTTTCACCATAGAAGTGACTGGATCTATAACTGTGAGAATCTGGATTTACTCTTCTTAAAGTAAGCTGCCAAACTGGTATTAGGTGAAATGGGAGGACGACTGGGCCCTGCAAAGATTGCTTCTTTTCCTCTTCTTTGTTTGAAGAAGTAAATTTTAAAACACACAAGATTTCAAATAGCCTCTTGAACCCTGTGTTTTTCAGCCTTTCCTTGAAACACTGAGCACAAACTGTGGCCAATGTGTTTATTTCAACCAGATATTTCCTAGCTAAATATGATCAAACTAGATTAGCTGTAATATTTAAATACCATAGCACCAGTGAACAAAAACTGTGGACTAGCTCATTATTAAAGGATAATACTCTTTTAATCTATATTTAAAAAAAAAAAGTTGTCTAATAGACCTCAAACTGGTTTCCCATTCTGGAGAGACCTCCAAGGATATATTGCAATTACAGGAGTTTTTTTTCCCCCACTTTAATAACTAATATAATGTGCTTTGAAGTAACGTGGTCTCACACTGAAATCTACAATCAAATACCTAAACTAACAGAGAAGGTAAAACCACCACAAGGGAGAATTTAGAAGCGGAAGTGCATAATCAGATAAACGAGAAGAAAGTTTTGAAAAGGATTGCAGAGGAGTAACAGGAGATATTGCTGGTGTGTTTCTTACTTCATTGTTGTTTTCCTTCAGTAAAAGTTCTATCAGCTGGGGAGAGTTGCTCACTTCTTTGAAGCTGGCTCTTGTTTCTCTGAAATCAGATTCCTTATTCCCAGGGCTCCACTCTGCGATGCCAGCACAAACATACATCAGCAGCTGCACAGCACTTTAAAGAGTTAGGAAGGAGCTATCAGGCAATTACTTATTCCATTTTAGATCTCCATCCATTATTTTCACTGAGCAAGTTTGAAGTTGGGAGAATAAAAATCAGAGAAAGCAAATAAACATTTTGGAAGCCTGAGTATCTCACCTAAGGAGCGAAGCTCACCTACTGCTAACCAAAGAGACGAGACCTGTAGGTGAGAAGTGCCAACAGGAGAGAATAATCCCTTTCCCATGAATAAAGCCTTAAAAAGTACTTGGGTCTTCACTCTGATGAATACAGAGAGTTTTGGTGTGCTGAGCTGGTGTCAGCCTTACTTCTCTCAGGGGCAGGTGCAGTTCTGGCTGCTTCTGCACTGGGACAGCAAGTGCAGGCTGGTTTCACGTATGGCAGAGTCACCTTAGAGCTAATAGGGCTGTGCTGTGTGATGAGTTGGGTAGAATGAAGTGAATAAAGAAACTAAGCTTGAAATTCTTGGATTGCTTCCAAAATTAACTCTTTTTTTTTGTTGTTGCTACTGAGCCCAGATTTGTACTGTTTTCTGGTGCGTGTTTATGCGTCTCTGTGTGTGTGAAATACAAGCTATTGTAGACAGAGATTGACTTTTCGTATAAACAAGTGTACATTTATCCTTTGGCCTGAAGTACATGATGAATAAAAGCATTAACAAGCTTCTCATAAAATAAGCAATAGTGGAACCACGAACCGCCTTTGCTTCAGAGGCGTCTGTGTGACTGGGGGTTGTTAATAATGCTCGTAGTGTCCCTCACTTGACACCAACAAAGCCAAACGCCATCCCAACAAAAAGGCAGTAAAATCTCAAGCAGTCCTGTGCAACCTTATGAGAAAAGATTGGCTTTGCTGTTTGCCCTCCAGTTGTCTATTGGCTTGCATGACATTTATTAATTTTATCAATGGAAGAGCTACAATGAATAATCGAGGAAAAAGGACAAAAATATACAGATACAATTTACCTTGGTGAGGAAGTCAGAAAGTTTCAGGCCATAACTTCCTGGTGCTTTGCAGTTTCCTAGATCTTTAGCTACCTAACCCCCATCCTTTCCTTCATTTTCCTAGGTGAAAAAAATAATCCTTTTTTGGTGAATGGAGCGAGGGAGAGCTTCTCGTATGTACAGTTAGATATACCTAGTTGCTGTGGATGTAGGACTTGGATATTTTGACAGGACACTTTTGAGAGTTTTCCACAGTTGTCCCCCAAGGCAAAACTGTGGGACTGCGGAGAAAGGATTTTCTCTCTGCTTCTCTCCTTTCACCCAAAGCAGTGAGATTTACTCCTAGATGAGCACCCAGAGTGAATATCCCTGCTTGCATCCCACCAGCAGAGGTGGCCAATATTCCTCCGAGAAAGATCACTCAAACTCTGCCATTGATTTACAGCCTGGCTCTTCATCTATCCTCCTTTGTTAACCTATGTGTAAGTGCATGCAACTGATTAAATGTCTCCCGTACTAGAATTTCAGAAAATCATGCTGTAGACAGAGTGAATCCTCGCCTGCCAGAGCAATTTGGTAATTTTGCCTTGGGAATAAGAGGTGCGAGCAGGTCCATGAGCAGTCCTGGGAGCCAAGCTTGCAATCACCTTTCTGGGTGGCTTTTGCATCTCTGTCCCAGACTGGTTTAATTTTTCTGAGAGCATATTTTTATGAGCTGGGACAGAAAGTGAGAGGGAATGAGGCAGGGTGGGATGGCTTGGGAATACAGCCAGGCTTTGCATAAACCGGTAGTTCAGTCATTCACCCAAAACATCAGAGGATCAGTCCTAATCCCCGAGTCATTTATAAAACAGCATCAACATGGAAGACAGCACTGCATGTTTTTTGGAGACACGGGGTTGGATGTCAGCTTCAGGGAGACACGTACAGATCTGAGTTGCAGCAGAGCAGAGACAGGCATCAACTCAGGGCTAAGGATTTCCCCAGATGCTGTAAAATTAGGTTACTTTATATATTTTTTATCCCCCTAGACTTTTTTGAAAATCTGTTTCTGCTTCTAAAACATTCAGAAGTAAAGAAAGATATAGTGGAGGGTATCTATAACTGAATAATTTCTAGCAGATAGCTTTTTTAATGAATGATGGGTTTTTATTTTTCTGTCCAGAAAGAGTGAAATTATTTTTTCAACCTTGATGCTGGGAGTGGAGAATATCATTTACGTGTGGCCCCTGTGTGGTGGCAACAGCTTTTTTGGTTTGTGCAAACAGACTTGAGTGATTTGGGATAAACAGCTCTCAAACAACAGACTAGGTGAAACTTGGTCACTTTGGTTTCCAAAGTGGTCCTGAAGATGCTGAGACAATAAAGCAAATGTTGTTTTAGTCCACCCTCCCATACTGATCAAATAGTTAGGATGTGAATCTATATGCCAGACTTTGTCTCTTTCTCGCACAAGCGTGGAAGCCCGAAGAGGATCTGTTCTCCATGATGACCCTCGTTCCCTCCATCCTCTTCATGAAGCAAAATACAGTGTAGAAGTTAGTTCATCCCTTGCCTTATATTCCCAAACTGCTCTCTATTTCCAAGCCTTCTACACCTGAAACCTTTGAAAAAGATTAACAATTCAAATTAGCAATGAGAGGAGGCAAGGCACCTACAATATATTGTGATAGTCCTGCCCAACTGGAGAAATCTTTTTCAGACAAAGGAGAGCTGGTTGGGTACCCAACCTGAAATCAAGACACCAACTTTACTCTATTGCTCTTTGTTTCCTGCCCTTTTATATTCGTGGAGGGAAATAAGTACTTCTAGATGAGAGGAACTAAATTTTAGACAGTTAAAGGTGGGTGAGTTGAGTCCCACACATTTTTTACAGCTAGATATTTCTATAAGCAGTATAAAACAAAGTCCCTGTCAAATAAAGATAAGTTTTATAACATTTTATGGTAGTACCTACGCATCTCCCAAAAGAAATCAAAAAGTTTCAAAAGGTTGTGATAGCATTTAATGTATGACAGTAGCTGAGAGAGACAGCACAAGGCCCTAGGCTGGAGACAACAGCTTGATCCTGCATTCCTGAAAATCCTTAGAAATACTGCCAAAGGACAGGAGTAGGTGCACTAAGAATGCTAAGAAGAGACACTAGGCTGGGCTTGGTATATTAAGATTAGGCTAAGGAGAGATACAAGACTCGCTGGGATACTTCTGAGCTTCTTTTAGGTTCCTGGCTTGTGGTCAAAGGTTAATAAATATATGTAAGTAATGTTCAAACTGTGTTTTGTCATATGTGCATGCATTCTGGGGAGAAAACCTGACTTTAACTGTTTCTACACATCAAGGTTATACAACACTGAAAAGGTCAATAATGGCAAATCCAGGTAAAATTATGGCCCTGTTGGTGCCAAGTAGGGGAAGCTTTCCAAGTAAAATCTGCACATTTTTTCATTTGGACATCACGTCCTTTGTCTCAAGCAGCTAAGGTCACAAATACTTCAAATCAATATGGCCACAAAAGGCATATAAAGACATAAGTGCTCAACCATTGTTGCTAAAACTATGGTTTCCTTACAAGTAAGGTTATCCCTGACTAGAAAGTCTTTTGTGTGACAAGATCACAAAGACCAATTGATCACTCCAACAGTCAACACCATACAGGGAATTTAGAGTAAAATGCTCATCTCTGACCCGTTCTATGGATCACCTGGTGGTCTGGAGTCACTCTACGCATCTGTGGACCTCAACAAGGCTGACAGAAAAGTATGTGTCAAGGTGACCCTGACTTCTGCTTAGATTAATTGACTTTATAATTTGTCACTTTGGAGGGGGAAAAAAAGGGAATATATCATTAACTTCTTTTGAAATAACTGTACCTCAATCAAGTATAATTATTTTTCTAGATTAAACCATTACAACCTCTTCCTATGCTAACAAATATTATCTTAGCTCAAATCTGGCATCAGTAAAAAGGTACTTCATGTATTGACCAAAAATAATTTGTGCTAGGGCTTGTTTGTGTGTGGTGCATTCTGGAAAGGGCTGTGCTTCCTCCATCAGAATAACTTACAACAAAGGTCATACATTACAAAGGACTGAGTTCTTGAGGACCATGGCTTTGTAAGACTGGATTTACTGTAAATTATCACTTAGAAGTCACTGAATATGTAGAAAGAGACCTGAGCAATTCACAAATATCCAGCTATTTTTTAATTTTATTATTTTTAAAAACAAACAAATAAAAAGACAACAGCAAAATTTTAAGAAGATGTATAACCTTAAGCTATGTGAAGTGTCAAAATACATTTAAATACATGTCAAAAACTGAGTGGTCTTGCTTTGTTCTTATCTGGGGATCATTTTACCCAACCAGAACTTTAATGTTACTTTCTTATTCTGGGTGTAAGACCACGCTATTCACACTGGTTTCCAAGTATGACAGATTCCAGCCCAATCTGATACTGCAATGACTGTTCATTTCCCACTGGTGATCACCCCCTCATCTTATGGCTGCAAAGAGAAACACAGAGAACGATCACAAGACTCTCTATAATAATAAAGTACACTTTACATGCATCCATATTCTATCACTGAAGGTAAAACATTGTGCTCTGCTTCCTTACTTTGCCATTTTGTTTGGTGCAAATCTTAAAAATTAATTAGAGATCAGTATTATTTCTTGAGCTTGTTTCCTTTAATTTTGTATCTTTCTTGCCAGGATAATTGTGCAGATCATCCCATGCCAAATAGCAGGTATATAAAATAAATAGAGATATTTGTAGACAACACATTGGCAAAGGATTGAAAATGCTAGTCTTCAAAAACCCTGAGTACTTTCTTCATCATGTACAATTTGGACTGTAGTAATGTGATTGCTTGTGCATGTACTTTCTATATAGGCTCTTAGGACATTTTCATTTGTTAGGCTATAGCTCTGCTGTACACTTCTGTCTGCCGCTTTTTCACTACTCTTTAAAAGATTTTGGCTCTAGCCCTGGTTGCAATGCATGAGTTTAATTAAAATCTGCAGATGTTTTCCGTAGACTATGTAGAGTGGGATTTATGTTTCGTCAGTGAATGTACATTGGCTCTTGCTTGAATATATGCATGTACATTTTGAGTACATGGGCAATAAACAGATCCTTTCTCAAGAAACAAGAACAAAACATGCAAGCATGTACTCTCTACAGTGGTGAGAAACAAGAACTCAGCACAAAGGCTATCCCAGATCTGGGAGCTGTCACTTGTGCAGTATATGGAGAGATAAGGAGGAAGGTATAATATAAACACAGGGAAAAGACTCGGTTTTCATTCTAGTTTAATTTGCCAGAGCATGATCTTTCACCCACATGCTGAAAACGTGGATGCGTCCTCTCTCGACCTGCAAACCAGCTAGCTGAAAGATTGGCAGCTGCCTGCAGAGCAGGCACACCTTGCACTTAGTCCCATGCAGGCGATGTTTTAATCACGGCTGCGGTGGTGAAAGGGCTGGGAGGGCTCACCTTTCACGCACCAACCTAAACAAACACAACATAACATCTCTGCTGCAACCCAAGCTGGTTCCTGCTTTGGCATTCCCGACACACACTCGGTTCACTGCACACTCTCAAACATAACTTGTCTACATGCTCCTGTGTCGTTTTACGTCGCTGAGCTTGGCCTTTTAGAAACTGCAGGATAATGCCTCCCCATCATCCTAGCAAAATGCAATTTTGTGTTTACCGAAAAACAGGAAAAGGAATGAAATGAATTTCAAAAACCCTCTTAATTATTGATACATATAAAAATGGTCCTCTTGTGTTCTGAAAACTGGTGTAAAATGTCACAGCTAGAGAGTTTCTTTCCAGTAAGTTATTCTCAGTAAATTTGGTCTGCTCGTTGCACGCATACACATATAGATATCTCAGATCTGTCTTTATATACGCTTTCTCCTCATGAAAAGCATTCTGACTACTTAACAGGCGTGTGGGATCCTGCATAAATTATGCTGATTCTATATGATTCAAACTATAAAATATAAAATTACATTGCATTTTCAATAAGCGTATACACAAACCTTGTGGAACGTGAAAGGTCAGACTGGAAATTCCTCATTCTCATTTGTGAAATTTTTTTTTCATCCAACAGTCCCATTGATTTCAACTGGCCTGAGTAAGAGGTCTCATGTAAGACCATCATCTGGCCTTGCTTTAAGATCACTTCAGGGGTCCAATCGTGCGATCCGATCTGTGCATAGACAGACGCATACTTAACTGATGTCAGTGGGCTGCTTTTTTGGCTTGGGAAGGCATTCCATGGATCAAGGCCATAACGGTTAACTCAGCTACCCAAACAAGAACATGATGAAGCTCCACTGCAACATCTAATCTGATGTTTTTGAGATTATATTAACTTTTGGCTTCATAGATGTGTGGTCCTTCTCCACCAAAAAAGTATAATATTCTTGCAGTGTTCCCATGGCTTTAAGAAGACAGGCAAACGTGACACAAAGGTTAGAGAGTGAGCAGTATTTTGTATACCTGAGGTGGACTACACCATCAGAATGGCAATGCCTACAGAAAAGGTGATCCTTTCAGGATACCCATTCATCCCCTTGAATTCTTGCCTGCTTGGTTTTTTTTTGTCTTTGCTGCCTTACACTGAAGTTTCCAAACTTGACTGTGTATGTGCTAACATAGGAGTTAGGTGCCTGTTTTCAGAAATAATGGGTTTCTATGAATGCTGCTCAGTTCACACAAACGCAGATGTGACCTCAAAAAACAGCTATACTTTGGTGCTGGAGATGATATTTCTAGCTTTAGATTTGGAGATATTGGTACTTAGAGACCGGCTCTGATTGCTCTCATATTGCACAGGGATCTGTTCTCTCAGTACAGCCGGTGCTGAGACAACACTCTTTGAAGTCCATGGAAATTCTCCCACCAACTTCTAAAACAGACTGAGTTCTGCCTGAAATCTACGGCCTATTTTTTCCATCTCAGTCACCAGCATGGTCTCCCTGCTGGGTATCATGTGTATGAAAGCTAAATTAGCCACCCCAAAAATTTAACAGACCGTTAGAGAGAGGTGCAATTTCTGTAACAGTAGAACAAAGGTACCTATAAATTTTAGAGATCTTTATAGTGCCAGTCTGCTTTCACTGCTACCCATTTTAATATCACCTGTGATCAGAAGTACAAGTACTCTCTACAGGGTACTTTCCATATACTTTTACTGGACTCTGCCTGGCACATTCACTGATCTCTGCAGCACTTCAGCATGTTCTCTTCTTATAGATGTATCAGACATCTCACTCCTTTAATATATGGCATACCAATAGATGGATGCACCCACATGAACCCTGTTCCATCAGTGTGCATTGACATGGCAGTCAGGCATACATTACAAGTAGAAAGACTGGGGTTTGACATGAATAAAAATGTACTGTCATGTTGTACATGAGATGATCTTTAGTGACTTTATCTGACCATTATTTTCCAAAGCATGAGCACCTGTGTATGCTTTCTTGGTTACTCACTGCTAAGCACACTATCGTGAAGTTCATACATACCTACAGTTCCAGTTTTTAAATATACCTTCCTTCAATGTAAGCAAAAATGGTGAAGGACCTAGAAGAAAAACTTTGCTTTGGGGCTTCAGAGTCTCTTGGCTCATAAAGTAATGCTGATGTGCTATGTGTCTACAACTGGTTGTCCAGGTTAGAGCAGGACTAGAAGGTCTCAGAATGAATCCATGCAGAATTGAATGCTTTCTGCATCTCCTCAGGTCACGAAAAGTCACACTATTTCACGCAAAGGTGAAAAGGTTGAATAAACCATCATTTCAGGTAGTATGAATCCATCCAATCCATTGCCTGATTTTGGATCGTCATTTTGATACCTACCAAGAGCTCCAGAAAATTTCAGAGGGCATCCCAGCGGGATTGCTCCTTGCTGGATTTACAAGGAGCTCTTCTGATCCTTCGAACACACTGCAGAAGATAATCAAGATAGGTACAGGCTTCCTTACCTGTTACTACTACTGTTCATCTTCCCTTTGGCAATTGTCTCACCTGTGCAAGTGTTCAGCACAGACTTCCCTGGCTGTGCATTCAGTATGATCTGAATACAGCTGTCAAAATCTGGATCAAGGCACAGTTCGAATTAGATTTCTCTGTCATAGTGAAGGAAAGATTCTTGGAAAGTTGCTCCATGCCATATTTCAACTACCTACAGCTAGTTGTTTTGGATGAAAGTTTTGTTATGGTTAAAAAAAAGTATATCTTTTTAGCTAACTTATTGCTTTCACTTAGAAAAGACATATTGGAGCAAAGGTGAAGACCACAAAGCTTAGCCTGAAATGTAAAGGCTTGAAAGTAAAGGTTAGAAAAATCTCAATACTTAAATATAGGAGCTTAAAATGGAAACTGGTACACCACCTTAGCCATGGTTATATTCTGTGCTAATCTACCTGTCTGTATGAAACAGGGGGAGACACACATTACCAATTTTATGTCATTTTCATTGTCAAGGAGGGGGATGACTTTAACAAAATAATTATTTGCATGATAATATTAATAATAATACCAGAAAAATTAATGGCACGAAGTACAAAAGAATGTGTGAAACAAATAAGGGTCAGGATCAGGAACACTGAAATGTGAATATTCAATTAACAATAATAGAAAAAATGTGGGGCATGGTATGTAAATGAAAGCTGCCTGGGGCCAAATGTTCTCAATAGCAAAGCCAACAAGATATTAAAAACACCCCACATGACTTTGTTTTTCAGCTCATGAGCAAATCCATGTTGAAAATATGTTTATCTGTTCTAACAGCAAAAACAAACACATTCCATAATGTATGTATTAAGAGGATGTATAACTTGCACAGCATTCATCACTAGGAAAATGTGACTACATACAGTAAGTGCTGTGGAAGGGGAGGGGGGAAGAAGGAAAAGTGGTAAGAAGGACAGATGCTTGAGTAGAAAAAAACTTGCTAACCAGAGGTTTTAACATGGACCACAGCATCCCATGTCCCACATGTTGATTTCTTGAGTAGACCTGTTGCCAAGATAAATTTTTTCTTGGACTATAGAATTTATAAGATGTGCTTGGCTTGCATCAGGAACACAGCAGTTCCTTCCCCACACAAACAGCTCTATCTAGCTAGGCTGGATATAAACAGAAAGACTGCTTCACTAATTATTTATACAGAGACAAAGATAGCTGCATTCTGGAAGGTTTGTAGGAACTGGATTTTTTTTTTTTTGGGGGGTCTTATTATGTTTTTGACTTTCAGGGCTGTCAGACTCCGCCAAAAACCATCTAGACCTTCATCCAAAGGAAGGTAATTCACAAGTTTACTACTCCGAATTCAGGCAGTGATTTCCTCCCCACCCCTTGAGAGTATTGATACTGCTTATTTAATAGTAAGTTATTTATATAAAGCAGGATCTTTACCTGGACAAGCAGTTTCTCTTCCTACCCACTCTCCTGGCTTTTGAGACTACCTGTGTGATCAAGGAGTACTGCATAGCTACCAGCACCAACCTCACTGTAAATGTTTGCATTATGAGAAGACGACTCTTGCATGTCCTGGAAATGCACTACACTGACGTGTTCCAGCGAACAGTGTCTTTTTAAAATCAATATGACTACTTTTATGAGTCAAGGAAAACTCATTCATAAGTGTTTTCAGATTCTAGCCAACAGTTTTTTGTTTTTTTTTTTTTTTTTAAATTATGCTCCATCTTCTTTCCCCCTTTCTCCCCACTTTTAGACCAAGGAGTTGAAATACTGAAACAGGCTTAGCAAGGGGAGTAAGAGGAAAACAATTTTCTGAGTGCTTCACATACCATTATCCTCATCCTCTCACTTGTGCATGAAATGCAGCTGAAGTATGGAATATATGAAATAAGATCCTAGAAGTTTACAGCAAAGCCACAGTGAAAGGTGGTGAGAGAAAAGAGAATAATGCAGCCAGTGGAAAAACAAGCAGCATTTTGGACAGGCAGAACACTCTTGATCTGCAGTCACCTAGGTATGTAAACTGAACCTTGCAAGTAGTCTTACTCCATTTAAAGCATATTTTAAGGGCCTGTGGGATTGGGTCTCAGTTTAGGCTCTGGGATTAGCATTCCTCTTGTGCAGAGTACCATGGAATTTTAATGAATACAAGTAGTCAGAATTTCTGCTGTCTCCCAGAGATTTGTTTATTTACTAATTTAGAGACATGTTTAATATCTTACTTCGTGGTGCATCTGTACCAGCACTATAACTGCGGCAATGGTTAAAAATCTGGTGTTGAGAAAAGAGTGGTGTCTGTGAGTTATATATAGTCCTAAGCACACACATAAATGATCTCTGAAAAAACTGTCCCCAGCTTACATAATAAGATATTAAAATATTACAATGGACACAAAGATACGGCATCAAAGAGTCCAGTCCAGTTTGCTGTGGGAGCTTTCTGTGTTTAAAAGAAAAGAAAAAATTAAGAAATGGTATGAGTTTCTGTTGTAAATGCATGAGTATTTTTCCTCAAGACATGGATGTCTCTAGGACCTGATTAGGTTAGCACCTGGTTTCGTCAAATAGAGTTTTTGTATTGAAATAATACATCAGGCCCTTTATCCCAGGTCCTCAAGGGGAGTCAGGTATTTAACTCCATTTGGCAGAACTAAACAGTCACTTTTAAAAGTCTGTATTTCAGCTGCTCCTTTTTTTTTATTTCAGGTTTTCTGAATTCTTTTCCTCTTTCAAATCTTCCTTTAGAGTCATAGGCACCCACCAGCAGCACAAGCAAGGGGAGCTGGGTAAGAAACTTTCTGAAGTCCTTGGCCTCATAATGACTAGCCAAAAAAACTTTGTCTGGCCTGAGAATCAAGATGCTTGGCCCAAGTATCTTGCTAGGTGCAAAACTTTGGGTAAGTGGGCTATATGGTTTTAAGTGGGCTGATCAAGAATGTTGTTTTTAGCTTTTAGATGAGGCATTGTGATCTGTGTAGTAGATGCTTTGGGACAAAGTTTTAAACCTTTCATTGATACTTGATTTTGCAAAAATTAATTAGCTGCCTATATGAAATCTGGTCACACAGTCCTGAAAATCTGGCTCTACTCTTTCTGTTAAACAGAACCAGGCAATAATACACAATGTGGTCATTTCTATTTCAGTAATATGAAATATTTTGGATATTAGCTGCTTCTTAAAATGAATATAAATTTCAACAAATACCAGGAATACTGACAACTTCAAACAAAGGTGAAAAATAACACCTCACCACAAGTCCCAAATCTTCCCAGAGCATTTTATATGGTTTCTGAAGCTTAGCTGCACTCTCAACTACCCTCTGGTTCAGCTTCTGGAGCTACAAAAATCTATTCTCTGTCACTTAATTTGTCTCATAATGTCACAGGTAAAAGTAAATTATTATTTGCTGAATTTTCATCTTGAAAAAAGATACATGTTTTTGTTATGACTTAAAAAAGTCACTTGAAAAAAAATAAAAATGTTATAGACTACTGGAGCAAAGGCAAGCTTTGGTAAAATCTGGCTAGATAATATATTCTCTTTATGATAAATTCAGCAGAGTGAATATGCATAGCTGAAGTTGTGTTCCCTGAAATACAAAATTTATAATAGAAGTGCGATTGTGTTCTTAACAGCCTATATGAGGCAGTTTTTTAAAAAGGAGCTATCTAATTACCTTTTAAGTCAATTACTCTGCTTGTTCCTCCAGTGACTCTACTCTTCCCAAAATGTATCAGCTGAGTTTTTCATTATTATTTCCCAACCAAGAAAATAAAAACTATGAAAAATCAATAACAAAGTTCACATGAGCAGATGTTAATCTTCTGCATACTTCATATACATTCAAGATAGCAATCTCATTGGCATGGGGCTTGATATTTTTAATGGAGCTTTTTTAGTTAGTAAAGTCAGTAGCAGTAAAGACTTGGAATTGGTAGCAAAAAGTCAACTGCACATTTGAATACTTAATTTTGTGGCTATAAACAGCCACGTCACATTTCCAGCAACAACAATGGGATGGTTTTCAGCACTGCTCTACCAAGCAGGCATGTTTTCTATTTTCTTCTTGTATATACAATTAAAAGCATTCCCATCAGAGAACTCTGCCCTGCATTCACTTCTGAAACAGAGCATGAGAGATGTCTCTCAGAAGTCAAAATCCTGCCTTTTCTTGGGCCAAATAATGAAAGGACATCCCAGCAGTGCACCGTTACTTCTAAGGCTTCTATTAAAAGTTTGAATTCACTGACTGATTGTTAATACTTGCCCCAGCGTGCAATTAATAAGGAGATCTCTGGTCATGAGAAAAGTCTTTTTTTTTTCTTCTGCGTGGAAAGGTGAGTTTACTTTTTATCAGGCAAGAGATAAGGAATTGCAAGCATGGAGTATGGGCAGGTTCTTGTCTTGCTCTAGGGGATACCCACCAGTGCCTGTGTTCTTGTTGAGTAATAATGAGATACCATAACCAAACAGTAGAAGATGCATGTCAGATGGTTCTCCAATAACATTAGAAAAAAAGCAGCTGATGTATGGGATATTGAAGGCAGATTAAGTTGTTAATGTATATTAGTATATTCTTAATTTCCTTTTAATTGAAAAAGACATATTGACTTTAATTAGAACCATTTCACAGGAACTGTCAATTAGCACATGTCAAACTAGTTAATTCAGAACAGAATTCTTTTAATTAGGGTCTGCTTTCCTTTAACTGTGGGGCCAATGAAATCAGCCTTCCCTTATCAAGATTTTAAATGTCTCTAAGACATACAATACAAATGTAGTCTCTTATCTATTATTAGAAGCCCATATGGATAACATTAAAATGATGATGCTGGCATTGTTCATGCAGCACAAATCAGAGTTTTCTTTATGACTGTTCGAAAAAAAAAGAAAAAGATGGCTTTGAAGAAAGACTATTTTAAATACACAGATTTATCCTACTTTAAAGAGACTACAAAATTTATGACACGCATGTTCACATTTAAAGTATTATTTAATACGTCTGCTCAAATAAATGGGCCTATTCAAACGTTTTGTGTGTTCTATCAGCCAAAGACACATAAAACATTTTCAAAGCATGCAGTAACGTTCTTCCCTTAAATGAACTGTAATCAAAAGGAGAAAACAGACTCAGTGATTTTTTTGGGACAATATAAAACCAGCATTGTTAACTTTCATTGCATGTGAAGATTTAACACTGATTGCTAATCCAGTGGCTGTGAACACTAGTGAGCGAATGTCATCTCAGTTATCAAACAGCATATAATCCTGGTCTTGACTTTCACATACATTTTCTGAATATGTCTCGAGTTTGCTGATGGATCTCGACTCTTGGCTGACATACTGGTGTCAAGACCTTCTCCATGGTTTCTGGGAGCTGCCCTGTGCAACATCTGTAACACTGGTCACATCCCTTCAGGAGTAAGAACAGCTGAGAAAAATATACCAAAAAATATAATAGGAATGATTGCAAAATCTAGACTTAGTTTTATCATACAGGCTTTAGCCACTGTTTTACTGACCTATATCAACAGAGGATTACAGAGATTAGTGAAAGGAATACTTAATAACTGAACTGTGGATTCCAAAGAGGATTATCTGGTAAGATATTTCATGTGTCCTGATGCTTTGTTGAACATATTAGGGACCTGATTATGGGCCTGAGTAACTCAATAATAAAAGAAGCATAATTTACCAAAATGAATTACAACTGGGATGCACTAAAAACTAATGTGTCCTAGAAGTACACTTTGCCTAGGATCCTAACCACACCATTTTTTCCCCCTGGGACAACTCTTTGGTATATGGTGAGTAGTACAGTTTTAAGAGTGTTATGTGCTAAAATGTGTGTTAAGGCTTCCACGAACTTTGAAAAGTGGATGAACTTCACCTAGATGATCTGCAAAATTGAAAAATTTTGTCCTGGGAGTTCTTCAGCTCAAGCAAGAGGCTCTGTAGACATGTCACTTCACTGCCTACTGGCCTATATGAAGTGTACCCCAAGTATAACTAACAGCTGTAGCTCTACTTTTAAATGTGATTGTAAATAGGTAACATAAGACCCTGATATTTATTCATTAATCCTATTGTGGCCCATATTAAATCTCTGCTTATCAGTTTAAATGCTTACCATAATTTAGAACTCTTTAAGCAGATCTAAGTCACTTTGGCACTGAATTGCATAATCCAACTTCTTTTAAAACACAGCAGAAACAATGCTTTGGATTTTGATCATATTGCTCAACTGGCAATATATTGTTTGTTTCAAAATGACAATTAGCAGTAACTCTTCTTTTACAATCATCCCCACATTGGCTCTGCATGGGAAGTATGGGTACGTTCTCCACCAGGGTTATAAAACCTCAGGTGCCTGCTTTTATGCTCACATATGATGCATTATGCTGAACTTCAAACTATAGGAATATTTAAACAGTATAAACTATAGGAAATTTTCAGATTATGGTGAAATTTTTAGTCCTTGCAATATCCCAGTCAGGTGGGTAATAATTTATCTAATCCATACTTTATGGCTGGGACAACAGAGAAACAGTCGTATGGAGCGAAAGTAACTTACCCAAGCCCCAAACCAAGTCAGTTAGAAATGGAGTTAAAAGCAGAAGTTCCCTATTCCCTGAAGTTGCATGACCCACTGTGTGCCATGCCCTTAAAGCAGGGCAAAGCATTTTTTTTTTCTAATTAATACTAAGGCGATTCATTGCTTAGCAGCAGCACTAATATTTACACACTTATGGATCTCATGATTAAGTAGCAAGCTTTGACTTCAATTAAACCTGACAGTTTCTGATAGCAAAAAGTCATTACAGAACTTCAAAAGCACTTGAACTGCAGCAAGATCTTTACAATTATCTATATAATATCTTTCAGCCTCTGTTGGCTCCTTGATCTTCTGTGGCAGGCCCAACTTCTCTGTCAACTTTGGTCTATGAGAAGTTGAACCTTAATGCATGCTATTTAAAAAAAAATATATAAAAATGCTGCAATATACAATGGATTTCACCCAGTCTGACATTCTTTTTGGGATAAGTGCTTAATAAAAATTGCCCACGTGAATCATGTACTGTTCATATATTGTTCATGAATCAAACCAAGAGCCATTTAAAAATGACTAGCATTAGGGAAACGTAATAGCTTTTTAACAGATTATTTAAATGACTGTAGCTCTGATTTCCAGTCATTTTATCCAAACAGCTATGGCAGAACTATCCCTGAAAAGGGAGTAACTTTCTGATTAAACTCTTTTGTTGTTGGATTTAAGAAATATTTTAGAAGAGAGAATTTCTCAATTATGTATTCATCTCTCAGAGCCCGGGCATGGAGGGTGTAACAATTTGATCAAACCCAGCTGAAAGCACTAATGGTTTGGAGGATTCATTCTGTTCTTACAATCACGGCAAAGAAAGCCTTTAAATACATTCAGAGCAGAACAGACAGTTTGTTCAGACTGACCAGAGTGTAAATCACTTTCTAGGTAGTTTCTGGTCTCCACATCTCGGCTTGCCTTGTACTTCCATAGCGTGATATGACAGCGATGGAGCAGTTTGTTTGTGCATTTTTATGGCCAGATTATCAACCCATCCAACTCCTTGTTTTTTGCTTTGTTGGCTGTATGCATCCCAATGTAATTGTAACCAGCAGATACCCTCATCTGCTCATGTGCTGTTGGCTCCTTGGCCCGACGTTGCCCGTGGCTGAACTCTATCCCTTCCTCCTTTTCCAAGGAGGGTTTTTAACCATGACATTTGTGCTCATGTTAAACCATTACAGCAACTGGTTTGCAGCACCAGAAGACGGAGCCCCCTCCCATTAAACTGGGAGAGTTCCTTACTCTGAGTCCTCCAGACTGATGCCTTTCATTTACTGTTGTTTTGAAGCATAGCCCAGATTTTCTCAAAACCATGGTCTTTTGGACAGCTCTCTATTCTGCCAGCTATTTTTGATAAAACATGTGCATCTTCGTGTTAACGATGAAAACCACTTAGTGGAAAAATAATGCTGAGGCACCCAGTACATGCCTAATTATTTGCAATGCGGTTTAGTAGCTGCAAACAAGGACAGCCAGCCAGCTGCCCCATCGTCTCAAAGAAGGGACCTGCAGACCATCAACAGTTCACTGATCACAGACGAGGAGCTGCTGCTCTTGCTCCCACAGAGTCTGCGGGCATATTCCTCCAGGTCACATCGCCTCATGCTACAGCAGTGTTAACTACTCCTTTATTAAACAATTCTCCAAGCATAACTAAAGCATTTGGGTTGTTAACATACATAATAAGTTATATTTAAGAAGGTTTCAAATCAGCACATTGTATTTTGCAGCGAAGTCATAAAAATATGCTAACATGATAACATCTAATGAGGGAAATGTTGCATGCAGATGTCTGTTTGCCTATTATCCCATAAAATGACTGTATATTTTTATTTATATGAGTAATGTTAGACACAAACATGTTACCAAAAAAGCATTCATTTAGGAAATGTATAAACACAATGAGTCTAATATAAGAAACTGTTTTAAAACATGTTTTTTAGTGTTTATAAAATGAAGAGAAATTAAAAAAAAATTGTTCCAAAGTACATTTTTTTTCCCCCTCATGATGAGAAAGAAATATAGGTCCTCAGCTGGCATATTATTTGCGATGTGGCAGCAAAGTGAAATTTGTGCCTCGCGTCATGTATCCTTTACATGATGCAAAGGAGTATAATTTTATTTTTGTTTTATTTGAAGGCTCTGTCTGGGCACATTGGCCACCAATTTCATTTTTATTGCAGTGCATGGATAGCAAAGTCACATATCCTTACGTTAATGCAAAGGGCATAGGAAAGGAAAGGGAAAGTATAATTTTTGTTGTTGCTGTTGTCATTTGAAATTTCCATAGTGTCTGTGCACATTGGGTACCATTTCATTTTTATTGCGCTGCACTGATAGCAATGTCACATATCATTAAGTTAACACCAAGTTAGAAAAAAAAAAGAAAAACAGATATTTTTTTCCCCCGCTATTACCATTGTTTGAAATTTTTTGTACTGTGTGAATATAATTTCTGTGGGGTGGTGGAAGTACTGAAAAATCTAATATCCAATGTAAAAAAGGTATACCAGTTTATGTTTTTGTATTGTGACAGTGGATAGAAAATGTAATGCTACTCACATTTCTTATCAGTAGGATAAAGTTTTGTTCAATATCTAAATTGGTTAATGTGGAAATGGCCATTTTTCAGGAAAACTGGAATAATACCAGAGTTTAATTTCCCCAAATCAGTATATTTTATTAAAGTGCTTATCTCATGCATGCTAAAATACCTTCCATGTCCACCTTACTGTCTTTTAACCCCTGACTAGAGAACATGAGACCCACTTTGGGATGTGGAGGGTTAATCTGTAGTTGTGGTGGACCCACTCCTCATTGCTGACACGTGTAAATAACTGCCACCAGTATGGACATGGTGGTCATCTACATGGGGAGTATCAGGCAGCTGTGTGGTTGCTCTGTTTAATGTGACAGGTCATTATACGGGTCAGCACTAATAGCAGGCAGGAGTACAGCCCTTGGGCTCCTTCGGGAAATTTGTGCCAACAATTGTCTTAGTTTTGGAGAGCAAAAGAGGCCAACTTGTTTTATTTTATCTAATCTATTATTAACCATTCCCATATGATGCCCAACACTGCCTCTTTATCCTTGACCTTTGGAACAACTCTGTTGTGGTCTCATAAGCCAATGTCCTTTTTTAAGGAGTGACCCTTGGACAGACAGATACTGGGCTGCCAACAAGAGATGGAAAGCTCCAGTATGGCCCTTCTTGGTCTACAGTTCAGATAGGTGCACTAGTTTGAGATAGACCCTGTGCATTGCAGCTGGTACCCTACTCTGCAGAATACCCCAAGCTGAGCAACAAAGCTGATGAAAGGGTGAGAAGGCTTGTCCTATGAGGACATGTCACTCTCTACAGCTTCCTGAGGAGGGGAAGTGGAGAGGGAGGTGCTGAGCTCTTCTCCTTGGTACCCAGTGCCAAGATGCGTGGGAATGGTTCAAAGGCGTGCCAGGGGAGGTTCAGACTTGACGTTAGGAAGCATTTCTTTACTGAGAGGGTGGTCAAATGCTAGAACTAGGGAAGTGGTAGATGTCTCATGCCCATCAGTGATTAAGAGGCATTTGGACAATGCCCTTAATAGCGTGCTTTAACTTTTGGTCAGCCCTGGACTGGTCAGGGAGTTGGACTAGATGATTGTTTAGGTCCATTTCAACCGAACTCCTCTTCTCTCCTATTCTCTTCTTCTTCTCTTCTTCTCTTCTTCTCTTTTCTTCTTCTCTTTTCTTCTTCTCTTCTCTTCTCTTCTCTTCTCTTCTCTTCTCTTCTCTTCTCTTCTCTTCTCTTCTCTTCAACTAGCTGCTGTAATTCATACTTGAATTAATGGCTGAAGAGAAGGAGGCTGCATCTAAGGGGCACCCCAGACACTTTGCATTGCTCTTGCAGCATTCCCAACTGGTGCTCACAGTGGCGCTCAAGCCATGGAGGATGGTCTCTGACAGCATATTCAGCATCTGTAATGTCCCTTTCTTCTCTGTCATACAACATTTTGAATGTGAACTTGGTGCGCATGGTTTGACCTCTGCATGGGCAGACACAAAGCTGTGGCAATTCCAAGCTTGTCCATGGGCCTTTGGAGACCTTTGTACTTGAAGTGGAATAAGACAGCTTCCAGTCTCTTCCACTCTTGACAAGGAGTAGGACAAAGAAGGATCTAGACGGAGATTTGTGGTCTACATGAACCAAGCTAAATATGGAAGGACAGGAGAACCTTGGCCAGCACGTGTTTAATGAAAGCTATATGACATTCAACAACCACAGATGTATGTAATAGATTTTGTGGTGTCACAATAGGCTACATCCCAATAAGCCACCTGAACACACAAATATGTGACAGCTAGCGTGTTTTACATTTTTAATGCATTTCTTTGTGTGAGGCTTGGAAAAGCCTCTTCCTCACCCATTGCCACAGGCTACTCTTATGCAATAGCAGCAGCACGCCATCTTCAAAACACCATGTATCATGAAAGAGAAAATCATAAAAGAAAGGCTGGCCAGAGGAATCCCACAAGTCCATTCATTTACACCAAATTTGAGGTGTCAGCACCTGTACTGCTGCTGCTTGGATAATGTCCATGAAACAAAACACCCTTCTGCAAGTAACGCAAGGGCAGTGGGGATGGCTTGCTTTGGCAGCATCAGTTGCAGAGATGGGCACAACCTTTGATGGTGCCAGTGTCCTTTTCTCCCTGTACCTCGAGTGAGGCAGAACAAGTGTGGAATATTTTTTAGCAGGTGTTAGAGGAAGAGGGGATAACGCAGCAGTTTTGGAAGAAGTGCTGGAATGGGAATATGCTGCTGAGCTCTCCATCTGGAGACAAAACCCAGAACCACCCTTTCCTCGTGAGCTGCAGGAAGAACAGGGGACTGTGTGTTTGGGGATTTGTAGAAGACAAATTTTAGCTTGTTTCTAAATGTCTCCATATGTTTTTATTTGTGTTATAGACTTCCCTCTTGGCTGTACCGGAGCTCTTTTGTTTTATAATGGCACATCCCAGACCATTTTTAAGTTATAAAAAACTTACTTATCTCAGGGCTTCACAAGTGAACTTTTTCCCCACCCTGGGTTTTTATTAAGCTCAGTGGGACTAATTCCCTATTGCTCAGCACGTTGCGTAGGCCTTTACACTGAGGCCAAATGGGTGTAAAATGCTAAAACTACATGACATGCCTCTGATCGAGCTTAAGGTCTGGGATCACACATCAGAAATTTGTGTCCAAACCTTACCTCTCCAGAGTCCATTGAGCCTCTCCAGATGGCAGGTGATATTCCAGGTGTTAATAAGCCACTTCCTCTCCCACTTCTATCTCTGTAGCAAAATGGTGACAAACCTTTCGCACAGTCCTTTAAATTAGGAGAGATCATACACAGACACAGACACACTTATATGTATATATACAATTTCTTAATTTTTAAGTAAAAAACATTATATGTGTATATGATCTCTTCTGCATACATACATATATATAAGGTGTTTTAAAATGAGAGGCTCTTAGGAAAAAAAAATTAGTCTGAAGTACTGCTATGGAACATGAACTTAATTTTTGTGAAAACTGTGCTATCTAAAAGAAGTTTAGTTTGCTGCCTGTGCCAGCTGTAAGCCACAGGAAGAAGAGGCTGGAGAAACACTTTGTGCAAGCAGTTTAGTGCTCTGCCTGTGGCAGGACCTTGGGTACCAGGGACGACTGTTTGCAAACAGTTTAACTCTTTGTCCAGAAGGAATGGCAATACGTCATCTCCCCGCAATGGCGATTTACTTGCTTTAGTTGGATATGAGTCCTGGCCATTTTTGACAGCCAAGGGATACCATGCAGAGTACAAGGGCTTGGATCTTGAGGACTGGCCAATGCTCCCAGAGGGCCAGAGCTCAAACATCAGTTTCACATTTTTCAGGGTCCAGGAGACACCTGGGTGGGGCTGCAAGCAGTTTGGGTTTGGAGCGTGGGATAAGCTACTCATGTTGACATAGCCATTTCTCATTATAACCATGTTGACACAGAAATTAGCAAAGTTCGGTTTTGGTAATTTCAAGCCCACATTGCAGTGACTGTATAATGGGAGGAACAATAGAGAACTGGACTCAGTGCACAATGCATTTTAATAAAATTCTTCATATGGTTTGATTTCTAAAGGATCTCTCATCAGTCTGTTCCCTGTATTTTTGTGACAATCACCACAAACATTGGCATGAGACTGACTTAGAGTGGAAAATATTAGCAGGAAAAATGGGTTTTCTCAATATGTTGAATACACTGCCAAAACCCCTTTGCAATCCACCTGCAGTCTGAAGACTTACTTGTTAGCATAATTGGAGTTAAATAACCAAGTATGGACTTTATCTACTCCTTAGATGCTAAAAAAAAAAACCCTGAAAAAATAAGAAAACAATTTTTAAATCATAATCAAACTCATATTCATAATATAGATTAGTAATGACTTTCTGTGATAAAATTCTTCTGTGTAAAGCTCTAGGATAGCTGTAATGGATGGTGATAGACACCGGTCCTCAAATAAATTTAGGGTTTCTGCCAGAAAACTTATTCATGGGGCCTTCTGATTAGCATCTCTTTTGACCTGGTATCAACCCACATCTCTCGTCTCAGAGACTCTTCAATGGAAGATCTCTGCTCTTGTGCACTTCTTGAATAACAATTTAATGCATAAACTTCAGAGTGAAAAAATTCCTACTTCTCCTGATTTGATCATTTATGCATCTGGCAGCTGAGATACAAACAGCCTGGTGTCATAACCTTTGGAAAATTAAAAAAAAAAAAAAAAAAAAAAAAAGCAGCTGACTTGTAGTAACCAAGAATTGCTTTTGCCCCATTCTTTACAAATAGGACAAATTAGGTACTGATAGCTTATAAACATTAGCATGCTCTGGAAAAGCCAATTTAGTATGAAGCACAATGTTGAATAGTAACTGTCTTGATAGTAACAGCAGGAAAACACATAATTTTTCTGGGCTCTATATTTACCACAGTCAAATCCCTATTCATCCCTCACTCAGACAAGACTACATTGAACAGGAATTTTCACTGAATTGGAGAAATAGGGATTTGGCCATATGTAGAAAGTTAATTTCCCCCCTTCATGAACTCAAGCTCTGATTAAAAAAGAAGTAATTATAATTTTTCAGCAAATTAAGTTTATTAAAACCATTCAGTCTGATAATCTATATTGTCAAGTTATGTTTAATACTTATTATGAGATTAAACCACTAAAAAATCTAGTTCAAGGAAATATCTTCAAACTTCAATCATAAAAGAACTATATTAAAGCAAACATTCAGATTAATTGATGATGGGATCGTTTAGTGTCTAACAGCAAAGAAGAAACCTCAGACTAAATCTATTAGTACTGGGTGAAATCTTGAGGTCATCACCTACTCCTTGCAATCACTCCCCCCAAATGTTTATACATCTAAGTACTGACTAAAAATGAATTAATAACTTCAAGATTTAATCTGATGTTATTAAAGTTTTTGATGATTGTTTACTGTGTCTGATGAGTTTATGTAAATACTCTAAGCTATTGCATCATCCATAATTACTGTGCAATAGATGAGGTTACAGGCTAGTTAAAAGCATGTGTCTTCATTATAAAATGAAAAGAATCATCCTAAATGAATTTCAAAATGGCTGTAAAAATAAATGTATCAAAGTATAGTAAAGCACCTGAATTTTTAGACCCAAATGTTAAAATACTGTTAAAATCCTAATTATATAATTATTAAGAAGCAATTTGGAAATAGATAATTTTCTTCTATGTTTTAATACAGTTAATAACCAAAATCTGCAGTAACAAACCAAGAGGCTGCTGGCAAGTCCTATAGAAGACTTGCTAATATTGTGAAATAAACAGAAAACATGCTGGTACTTCTTCGAAAGCAACTTTTAATGTGAAAACAGTATTAGCATATTTGACCTGTCATGAAGGGAGCAGGATATGATTCGATGCAAATACAAAGAAAAAGTTATTGGAATGAGACAGAAATTCAACAGAAAAGGCTTTGTGCATAGCTTGATAAACATTATCTTTCCAGACATCTGGTACAACATATACAATTATTGGTAACATTCGTATTTCCTTTCACTGACAAATATCAGGGTTATTAAAATGGTGTTTGGTAGTCTGCTGAGGGTCTGTTGTTTTCCTGGCATACCAAAGGAGTGGAAAGAAAAATATTTGGGAAGAAAATTATTACTTCTTTGCCCCAGGTTGATGATTATATTCATCATAGGAACTCATGTTGTGTTGTGCTGTCAAGTGACTTTGTGTATTACCCAACAGCTCTTCTACCTGGCTCAAGGATGTACTCCAGAGATTGCTCCAGAAGGAGAAGAATGCTCTCTGAACCGAATACTTCTCTCTTTCTCTCAAAATATGAGTGTCAGAGCATTTATTGTAGGACACTGCATCCACTCACGGAGAACTCCTTGCATCAGAACAAGAGGATAAGGAAAGAGCTGCAGATTTCCAGGTGATGCTGTAAGTGGAAACACTGCTCATGCATGGTGCTGTGAACTGTGGTCCACAGGTGGAAGTTACTTCCCATTAGTATTGATCTTGCAACGTGCCTTAGTCTGTTTTAGTGCCAGATAACCTCTTTAGTTTAAAGAAACACTGCCAGGAGCTCAAGAGCCATCGGTTTTGGTGAGCACTAAACAGGCTATGACTGGTCTCTATTTTTTTTTAGAAACACATGAAAAACAACTACTGCTGTGATCACAAGGGAATAGTGAACCCTCTCCATAAATTCAATTTGTTCATAACCTTTTGACATGGACCATAAATAACCTTCATATATTTCACACACATGGACACATGTAATAAATTACATGAACAATGTATATAAATATTTACCTTACAGAAATACAAACTAAATATAAAGTGCCATATGAACAATCCATCTATTAGCAAATGGTTAATTCCCTGTGCCAGTTGATAACTGGATTGCATGCCTACCTGCTCCTTTTGCTATGCCACTGTACTGGTTGCAGGTACAAAGTGGTAGCAAAGAAAATATTAATCAATTGACAGTGGGACTGTTTCAGCAAAGGTTACACCAGAGACAAAGGAAAGGGGAGGCTGCGATCTGGCTCCTGGAGAGGCTTGTATGATTATCTGGAGCAGGTTATGAAGTCTAGAAAAG
This sequence comes from Buteo buteo, assembly GCF_964188355.1. Taxonomy (NCBI): domain Eukaryota; kingdom Metazoa; phylum Chordata; class Aves; order Accipitriformes; family Accipitridae; genus Buteo; species Buteo buteo. The sequence goes on along the minus strand of NC_134204.1, from coordinate 86,019,111 downwards.
AAAAAAAAAAATTAAAAAGAAGCCATTTTTATTTCTGAAAATTGTTCTCGGTGACCTTATTTGATGTATTTTATTTGCACACATGATTATTATGATAATAATAGTAAAAAACCTAAAAGAATGTGCCAGAATTCCAAAATGCTAAATCAGAAAATGTTTATGGAAGAGAAGAATTTTTCTTCCTCAGCTTATACCAAAACCCCAGGTATTCTACAGGAATTAAAACCCTCTTTGTGCTTTAAAACTGCAAGAGATATCCTGTCTGATGAATTGGATGCTCTATTTTTTAAATAATATCATTAAAAAATGTTGATGAGATTTAGGGTAGAAAAATAACTGAAAGTAGTATATGTAAGAAAGTACTGAAATTTTTTACCTGTTTCAATGTTAGCACAATGTCTTGCTGAAAATTCAGGGAAAGAAAAAGGATTAAATTCATAGACTATTTCATTCTGATCTTTGTTCAAAAGAAAAAAACCTAATTAAATCTGAACCTTCCAAATATAATGATGCCCATTTGCATTTTCAAAGTAAAAAAAAAAAAAGAATTGTTAAACAATGGGAATCAGAGAACCATTCCCACTGCTGGAAATGTCCATAGTACTTTTTTTCATCTTTGTTGAGCATGTAGCTTCTTCTACGAGAAACTGTCAGTTTGTCCTATTGCCATGAGACAGCACAGTGCCGGACAGACAATGGCTAGATTGAACAGTCACACCAAAAAAAGACGAGGGCCATAGAAACTCTCTGCTTCTTATATACCTTTAGGTGATCAGGATCATGACCCTAGGCACTGCAAGAGCAAAATGGGCAGAAAGCAGGCATCCTCCTCCTTCCCAGACACATCCTTCAGAAACAATGACCAAACCTGTCCATCAATTTTAATTAAAAAAGACTAGACTTCCCAGTGACAAACGCAACACCGGTGCAGACACTGCTGCAGGTTTGGTGTTACTTGCAGTAAGCCAACTGCCACTGCTGGGTCTTGGAAACCTGAGGAGGGATCTGATCTGCAAGTAATGTTATGAGTTGCTGTGGACCAGCTGAAGTTGAGAAGGAAAACTTTTTAGGACTATTAATCAAAAGGGTGGCCTTTTGCTAATAACTATTTAATTGAGAAGTACACTATTCGGTAGTGATTAACCCTTTCACAGCACCAACTAGTTAACATTATGTGATGACAAGTAGAGGAAATGATGGTAGCACAAGGCATTCCCTTAACTGAATAATAAAATATAGAATCATAGAATCACAGAATGGCTTGGGTTGGAAGGGACCTTTAGAGGTCATCTAGCCCAACCTACTTCCAATTAGCAGGGACATCTTCAACTAGATCAGGTTGCTCAGAGCCCCGTCCAGCCTGACCTTGAAAGTTTCCAGGGATGGGGCATCCACAACTTCTCCGGGCAACCTGTGCCAATGTCTCACCACCCTCATCATAAAAAATTTCTTCCTTATATCTAGTCTGAACCTACCCTCCTTTAGTTTAAAGCCATTACCCCTTGTCCTATCGCAACAGGCCCCGCTAAAAAGTTTGTCCCCATCTTCCTTATGAGTGCCCTTTACATATTGAAAAGCTGCAGTAAGATCTCTGTGGAGCCTTCGCCTCTCCAGGCTGAACAACCCCAACTCTCTCAGCCTTTCCCCATAGGAGAGCTGTTCCATCCCTCTGACCATTTTTGTGTTCCTCCTCTGGAGCCGCTCCAACAAGTCCCTGTCTCTCCTGTGCTGAGGACCCCAGAGCTGGTCGCAGAACTGCAGATGGGACTCACCAGAACAGAGCAGAGGGGCAGAATCCCCTCCCTCGACCTGCTGGTCACGCTGCTTTGGATGCAGCCCGGGATAGGGTTGGCTTTCTGGGCTGCAAGCGCACATTGCCAGCTCATGTCCAGCTTTTCATCCCCCAGTACCCTCAGGTCCTTCTCGGCAGGGCTGCTCTCAATCCCTTCATCCCCCAGCCTGTGTTGATACCAGGGGTTGCCCCGACCCATGTGCAGGACCTTGCACTTGGCCTTGTTCAACCTCATAAGGTTCACGTGGGCCCACTTCTCCAGCTTGTCCAGGTCCCACTGGGTGGCATCCTGTCCCTCAGGCGTGTCAACCACACCACTCAGCTTGGTGTCATCAAAACATCAGATATGTGAGTGCAAAGAGTGAAATAGGAAATAAATCTGCAATCACTACACTGGAAACTATTACATGGCTCTACCACAGGTTTAGTTGTTGTTGCTCAATCTCATTTGGGTCTACCGTTCTCTGGAACTTTCAGTTTATAACCAAATAAGGGCCAGCCATGTATGGTCATAACAGTCAAGCTGGTCATAACTCCTATGCCTTCATGTTCCCCCCGAAGCAGTTGAAAACAATCCTGCTTCAGCTTTATTTGTTTTAATTTGGGTTTAGGAAAATATAAAGTTAAAGTGGGACCTCAAGAACTCAAAGAAATTTTGGAGCTGAAACTCTGCCAGGTAACATAAATAGATTAGAGCATAGACTGACAGGCCAGAAGCAGTTAAGAAGAAAAGATCAAAGAAGCTATGAGAAATAAAAGTAGCCGGAGATCTCTAGGACAGTTATCATATTATTAAATTAATTACCAGTGCAAGTGGTACATGTGTAGACAGTACCATGTGCTAAAGTGAGGGCATGGCCGGGTCAGATGTTGAATTTCCCTGTTCCTTCATTTCTTCCTTTCTCCACTTCATTAATCCTCATGTCAAAGGAGGGCTGTTTCTGACCATACATTTCACTGGAGTTTTACATAGTTAATGGGGATTCTGCAAATTAATCTGGGATGCTGCAACATAATTCAGTGGATTATGCTTTCAAAAAAAATTTCCAGACATATCCCTCTATTTTCTTTTGCATATTTTCACCCCATTATCTCAGTTGACTATCTTACAGTGGTTGTGATTAAAGATTTAAAATTAACACCAGTTACCACACCACAGTGTCTGAAATACTGAACTCATTTTCTCCAATAAGATAGATACATCAGGATAAATATTTTAATGACAAAGTCTGTAATTTTTTTTTCTTCATGATTACTGTTAAAACCCCTCAAATATTTATAATTTTTATTACATCTCCACATTGTCAACACTTACTAATACTCAGAACTTAACCTTTTTCTAGTGAATCAGCTCCCCCACTCTTTTAATGTATTTTGTTTCTAAATTCTGTTCCAAGGTCACTTTTCACAGGAAATAAAAATGTGGCCTTAACAGGCTGATGTATGGCATGAAAACGACGGAGCAATTTGAGGGATTCAGTAATAGCAAATTACCAGGACTGAATGATCTCCCTCCAGAATTCTGAAGCTAGAAAATTATTAAGTACAGTATGTATAGATGGGAATATACATTGTCTTTTTAAGATAGTAATAATAATATATAACACCCCCCCATCCCCCTTCATAGTGTTTGAAAGGCGCTAATTCTATTAACCTCAGGGTTTTGAGTTTCTTTTAAAAAATGGTGTGAAAATCCAGACTCATTTCAGTGCTGGGAAAACCGTTGAGTTCTTCTAAAGAAGATGATAATGCAGGATTTGGAGAACAACCTGAAAGGACTAAAAACAACACCTCTTGGAAAAAGGAGCTGAATTAGGGCAAAACAGGTAAAAGTGAGCAAGGAATAAAAAACTCCTGAACTTTCCAAAATATGATGATAAGGATAACCTAAAGAGAGTTTTTAAGGAAATAAATTGCTGTGTAGGAAGGAATAGACTCCTACCTTGGATTAAACGGTATTATTCTATTATTTCTAGAGCATCGATCCTCTTCCCCCAGCATGAAGATGAATTAAAATTGTACTAGAAAAAGGTTGGAAGTGATAATCACCTCTGCTGTGTTACTCTGGGTGTGTCCATACAGCTGACTGGGAAGGAGAAGGTAAGAGCTAGTTATTGTCAATAAGTTGCTTTGAGGGGCTGTAAAACTAATGTGGCCAGCGGAAGGCTGTTGGGGCAATTGAGATGGCTGTCGAGCTCCGGCTGTCGAGCTCCGGCTGTCTCTGTGAGCTCCTTGCAGGGTCCCACATTGCACAGAAACCTGTCTGTCTGTCCATGCCCAAGCTGGGGCTGTGTCTGCTCCCGAAATTGAGCTTGACTCTCCTGCACTGTCTGTGGGAGCAGACTGCAGAGCCTACGAGGACGCCAACGGTGCCAGTGGAGGCCCATCCAACATCTACTTCTGAGGAGCAGTGAGCTAGCTTGTGTTCAGGCAATCCCATATTTAAAAGAATAGCCATAACTTAACCAGCAATTAAATAAGTTTTTTTGGTGCTCTAAACCCGTAAATAATACAGGCATCAGTGTCATATTGTCACACTAACCACATCTTGTTGGGTGTAGGAGCACACCCAGGTTTGTTCACCTCACTTTAGGAAGGACACCTTTGTCACTCAGGTGACACACTTTGGACAGAGGTTTTATTTAGCGTGTTGGATTGCAAAGCAAGTGGTTAGACCTCAGTCTGAGACTGACTTACCTTGGATTGACCCAAAGCCTGTAACAGAGAAGAGTGGTGGAGTGGAGGTAGGCAAACGACAAAGGGCACCTCCTCTCCTCCATGCAGCCCCACAGACCAGAAATAGAAGGGCACACAGATGGACAGAAATAAACATTAATTCATCTATCTGGCTTGAAATCAAACTGGAATCCAGTGCAATTCAGTCAAATATTTTGACTGGATTTTTTTAAAAGGGCTGGATTAGTTCATTGTTATTATTCACTGGAGCTACTCATATAAACAGATAAATATGTGACTATTTAAGCTGAATGCTCTTTTCCAGCTTTGAAATTATACAACTGAGAGCAAAGTTTGGCTATCTAAAAGTAATCAAACCTAATGCTTCATGCTGTAAAGTAACCCTTTTGCTGAAGAGGTCAGGAAGGAAGTATTTTCCCACGCTAATGGGTAACCTCAGTTTTATTTTTCAGCAGTTGACATGTTCTTGAGGTACTTGCTTGTTAATGCTGGAGACACAATGTGCCACTGCCTAATTCTTTGTCGCAGAGGTGTTACTACTCCACTTAGGAGAAAATGTTTAACATGCCAGAAAAGAGGGAATAGCTGTTCCTTTTGCTTCTCAAGGTACGGCTCGGTCATTCCTCTGTGTCCTCCAACTTTTGGTCTACTTCCTTACACTTTCAGTAAATCAAATGTATTTTTTAAGGTATCCTGTAATTCTATATGCCTGGGCTTTACCTATTAAACCACAAGCAAGTGCGAAAGTGATGCAGGGCACTGGGTAACAGCAGCTCTCCCGTGCACATAGGTACAAAACTTGTCGAGTACACCTCTGCCTAATGAGAAAGCACAGGTGTTCTGACAAGCAAGAACAACAAATAGAAAAAAAAAAAAAGTTGCTATCCTGTCAAATACTGTGTGCATATCAGGGATCCAGAATACAAAGCAGACTTAACAGCAATCACATTTTGAGTAGAATTCGCTTGAATGTAACACCTTCTCCCTCTAAGGTTTTGAGTGTGGTATCTTAAAGAAGATCACACAAATTACTCATTCTGGGAACAAAGGCTCTTTTTTGAAAGCTGTCAGCTTGCTGACAGTTATGATGAGCATTTACTTCAGGCTTGTAAAACATATTAATCAAACTTGTTCCTATAGCTTCAGTCCAAGGAGGGTTACTGTTTCTTTTAGAGAAATGTTTTACATAAGTGAAGAGCTCTGAATATGTATACACCTTGAATGCAAACCACTGTCTATGCCATTCATTTATTCGTAATGAATAAATACTAGTCTACACCAGGCTTAAGGAAGATTGAAGCAGTATATGGAAATCTGTTTATTACAAGACTATTTGCCAAAGACCTATGCACCATTCATTGAACCTTGAAAAACATTTGAAAATATGGGTTGCATTTGCAAACTTCAATGTATGACATGGAGAGCTGGCAAGCTGCCTGGTTTCTACTTAAAGGATTGTCATTCTGGGAAAAATAAATTTCTCTAACTAGACAAAAGTCAATGTTTTCATGTTTTACTGCAATCAAACTGATATGGCTGACAATTTAATGTCTCAACACTTAAAATATCTGTGGATAATCAGTTACCTCAATCAATCATAACTACAAGATTTCTCTATTTTCAAAGCCTGTATACATATGACTGAGATATTTAACAGTTTAGAGAAACCTCCCCATCCTTAATCCTTCATGATTTCTCTTGAGCCGTGCAGTTCTTTTTTTTTCCCAAATGCGCAATTTTATAATTGCTGGAAAAAAAAAAATCCAACCCTGCACTGTAATCAGATTTTGAAACCTTTGTGTTAATGTCCTGTTTTATTTAATTTTATGTATATTTTATAGTCTGCTTGCCTGTCAAAAAGATGTGGAAATGTGCTGGCATTCCAGCTGAAGACATCATTATGAGTGAGAAAATGCTCAAGGCTTTTTCAAAGCGGGTGCTGAAACATACGTTTCTCTTCTTTGACTCCAGGGGATGCTAACAGCTGCCCCAGCAGACAGGTATTGCAAGGTCAAAGGCTAGCAGAGCTGTACACCTTCAGGATTTGACTGCCAGCAAAGAAGATGGGTAGTTTCTCAAAACTAATAACAAAAATAGCAACAATGATGAGAAGAAGAAGGAGCTGACAACAAAAATGAAAAGGAACCTGCAAGAAGTGAATTCTGGGTAGCGCAACACTTGGCAGAGCTGATTTTAATATCTGACAGGTTGAGTTCACTAATCTTTGCTATTCATATTGACGTGAAACTTCATACAGTTTTAGAGATTTGTATCTATTAAGACATGCAGCAGTGTTCCTACAACATGGGAACAAGTTTGCTAGCGCCTGGCGTTCGTCTTCCTCCGTGATAAAAATTGATATGAACTGTTTTAAATGTCTAACAGATAATTACTCTCAACACTCAATAAGGAAAGCTACATCTTTAGAGCCTCCTTTATCTTTAAAAAATAATAAAAAAACCCAAGCCCCAAATCCACCAACAAGACAAAACAACATTCGTCCCCCCGTTTTCCCCCCTCTCTTTTGTTTCTTTGATTACTTGGAGCCTTGTAATCAAACTAAGCTTAGTTTCGGGACCCTTGGGGCAGTATCTCTTAGTTCCCTGTCAGGCTGCGTTGCAAAACAATCAATCTTGCTCTTGTGCTGGCTTGGTGGAAGTGCCACGACACGAGGACTGCAATGCTTTGCTCTTGCTGTGAAGCTTCGATGACAAAAGTTTTTATCAGAAGCTGACTGTATTTAGGGTTATGAATATGCAATGACTCTCATTAGTATTGAAGCACAGGAGCATGGGCTGACATCCCCCGCCACTTTTAGCTGCTGCAGAGTCGTCTAATGAATTGTCTTGCTCTTTCACTCGCACAGACTTTGCTGTTACAGCTCCCCGTTCCAAGGGGAGTTGCCCAGTTTGAGAATACTATTGATGGCAGAAATTAATTGCCAAGAACTGCTCTTGATTTTGTTAAACAGTGTTGAGACAGTGTTTAAATTGTCAAAACAGAAAACCATTAAACTCTACAGGAGACAAAATCATTGCGAGTGAGAGGACCTGTGTGTCTTTACGCATAGCCACGCAGAAGCATACAGGTGTGGCACAGGTATGCGTACAGTCTTGTAATCACACCTACACATACAAACACGTGCGTGTGTGTCAGTGACAGGTCTCAGAAACCTGACATCCCGCTGATTTACCTATTATTCTTCCAACCAGAACAAACGGGGATAACAGAAAGTTCTCCAAATGAGCAGGAATCCAATACATTGCTATTTGATCGAGCCTTTAATACTCTTTCTTTTCCCTTTGGGACCCTGCCAAACATTTTTCAGCTCACACATCTGCAATCTTTATGAATAAGTTACTGATAAGGATGTTTCCAACAAATGATTAAGATATCTGGCTTGATTTGTTGTATTTGAGAAGATGTGTAAGCTTTCAGAAACAAGTAGAAATGACCCTTTTTTTCCCAATTGGTTAAATTAAGTATTTTTTTCCCTATTCATCTGAAATTTCTTCTGACATAAAAGGAGCTTTTGTGGCTCTCTGCAGATTGTGAAGGATAGAGTGAATTGAAACGGATAATATATTCCAAGAAGCGTAAGTAGCATTCTGAAAGGTGTGCGCGTACTGCAAATAATAAAGGATATGAGGTTCTCCCAAGAACATGTCAGCCCAGCACAGCTCTTTATCCATTTAATCAGTAATGGAAATGGTCCCAGTGCAAGGAAGGAGGATCTGTTTAATTTTTACTGCGATTTTTGGCACCGTTGCTCTAATGCGAGCTTGGCTTACCTCTTGACCCAACCCCAGGAGTGTCTGTTCTCATCAGCTGGAGAAAAAATAAACATAAAGAACATCTACATGTTGGGAGTATCAAATATAAGAGCAGTTTAAAATAAATGCAGTTCTGACAAAAGTGGCTCAAGTATCATACATCAAACACTTGTTACCTCTCTTGGCCTTAGTGATTGCACGTGACTAAGAAAGAGTGAGTGATAAAATCTGAAGAAAGATGAAACCAATCTGGGCCTTTTTAAAGATCATCAATCATTCTGCGCAGCCATGGTATTATTAGTTCCAGTAAGCCTTGTTCTCCCATTTTATGGACATCATAAACCCCCCACCCCTAGACCAATGTTACCATGGGAAATCATTTTTATGGGCAGCATCTTAGTGTGGGCCAATCAGATCCAATCACATAACAAGCTACTGAATTATTCAACGTTCTTCCTAATTTTGCATTCTTCCTGCACTTTGCTGTCACTGCAGGGTTTTAAAAGTATGTGTTTTTACAATATTTATTAAGAAGATAACCATACACAGGAATTTTGCTTTCTCTATGTCTTTCAATAATTGTTTGTTCCCTTAGATTGTTGCAGTATATACATTGCCATATAGAGAATATTTTTTTCTAAAAGGAATAGCAATCTACAATGTGGCACTAGGCTTTAAACTCTTTCAGCTTTTAAAATACTGAACGTAAGAAAACAATAGTGAAACTATTGTGTTCAAACATAAAATATTCAGATTTACTGAGCAAACTGTAACCAGCATGTCTCTTAGCTGTTGCTATGAATACAGGGCTCACATTGTATATGAAAATATTTCAGTTTTAATTGCAAATCTGTGCAGAGATGATTTGGGGTCTGTAATTAGCACATAAATTCCAGACTTTGTGACTGCTGTGAAAACACACATTATTTATGGAACTATTATCTAAATATAATTCAGTGTTTTTTGCTTTCAACAACTACTGTAAAAGTCTGATTTAATAAAATGTGAAAAATTTCCTGTCTCTTGCACTTCTGTTTACATTACGAAGCATTCTTACCGCTGCACTGCCACTTCCCACTTGATCTGCAGTGGACTTTGCTTTCAGTGGTTCCATACTTCACTCACACCTCGGGGAGGTTTCTTCACAACCATAAAGTGCCAGGCACTTAATTTGTTTAAAATGAAAGCTTGGATTATGCAAATAGCTCTGAACTGCATGAACAGAGTGAGTTTATGTGACCTCCATCCTTGTGCTTTTCATCCAGGCTAGAAGTGGGAATAGATAGGAGCCCTGTCTGAGCTGGTTTTAAGCTACCGTATGCAGATTTCCAGTTATCTGGACAGGGTTACTGGAAGGACAAAGTGGTCTCTTGTTCCCACCCACTTATTGTAAACTGCAGGCTCAGCCACTTCTAGCTCCCATCAATGTAGGGTACAACGAGCACAAATTTTGTCTTTTTTCTTACCAGCAAACCCATGCATTTTCAAAGCTGGTTACTTGCACAACCTGTTTTACAGCAATAATTTTTGAGACCCTCTTCCGTTCTAGAGTTTAAAAGCATATTTTCAGGTTATATGGAACTGAACATTTGCCTTGCCAGTTTTGTGTGTGTCTCTAGGTTAAGGGCCGGAGCTGCTGGTGAAGGGGCTGGACACCAGGTATGCACTAAGGCTGCAGTAACAACAGCAGCAAAATTCATAACGTGGACTTAATTTACATCAGAATGCAACAGACCTGAAACTTGCTACTTTCTTCCTTTTTTTTCCCCCATCCTCTTGGGTCGCTCTGTACATAGTTTTGAGATCTTTGAAGAAAAATCCTTCCCCGCTCTCCCTCTGCATCCTAACTGAGAGACACCTACCTCCTTGCTGTCTCCGGCTGCTCTGGCAGCAATGTGCAATGTCAACCTCAACAGCCACCGCAATAATAATAGCAATAATCTCTAGCAGAGTTGCTTCACCTCTCCCAGGGCTGTCTTCCCTTCCACTAAAAGCTGTGCCTGCAGAAGCATCCCCCAGCCCACCCCATGGGAAGAGCGTGGGTGGGCTGGACACAGTCTCAGTGCCAGAAACATGCAATTTTTTTGCACGAGGCTACCAGGATTTGCCCAGACCTGGGAGCACCACCTCCCTGTATGTCTGCCCGGTTGCTGGTGATGGAGTCAGGCAGGATCCATGCACAGTGTACCTCACAGCCCGGCCCCCAGGCATGAATTTCGATTTGAACAGCGATATCAATGTCATGGCGCACACGCTCCGGGAAGGGAGTTACGAAGAGTAATTGAGAGATTCAGCATGAAGCCACTGAAAGCTGTAATTTAAAGTTCCAGTACTACTATTACCATTGAAATTTAAAGTGACAGAGGCCCAATTATGAACGGTTATTTTCTTAAATAAAATTACTTTTTTTATCCTCTGCAAAGCACTCATTTCTGCCTAGCAGTTGCTGTCACCAGGATCTGTCTTTGTGGCTTCTGGTGTCAGTGAGATGCTGAGCCTCCTGCCCCTGATGAGGAACAGATCAACAGGGCAGCGAGGCTGGGAGCCTTGTGGGGGATGGCAGAGCAGACTGCTTCGCAAGGAGATCTGCAAGTAGTCCAGCCTGCTCTCCCGACAAAATTAGGCACAGCTTTGCTATCTGAAGGAGACCCCAGCCCTGCCCTTGTAAGCTGGAAGTGGCTTCCAGGGACAGGGGAGGCACGGAGTATGTTTTTGGTGAGGAAAAAAGGATGGGTGAGATTGGAGATCTTTTCTGACAGATGAGTGGGTTAGTAATTATTATCATTGCTTCCTTCATAATTTTAATGTAAAAATTTGCTGGTTGTTTACATGACAAAACTTAGCATGCAGTACAGATTCTTAGACTGTCTACTCAATAAAAAAGATTGTCCCGGATATTTATTTGGCTGGTGCTACACCTAGTTTCACTTCAGATGAACAGGGTATACTGTCTTTAAAACATCAGTGGGACTGATGGCAGGAAAGCTACAGGACCCAAGTGCTTGCAGTGGTCTCACAATATTGGTACATTTGTCTTAACGCCTGGCATAAGGAGGCATCACAAGGACCTCAACTTTCATACAAGAAGGAAGGTCCTGCTTTCTGAGAACACAGAAAGATTTAATAGAGAATGTCTTTGAAAAGTGGCAGAGTTCTGTTGCTTTTCACACAAGGACTTCCAAAAGTGAGAGCGGCATTTGGCTCACAGGTAGCAGAAATGTAGTCTAAGAATCTGGGGAAGTAGAGCTGTCGAAAGAATATCAGCCAGACCATCTGATGTATGTACATACACAATTCAGATCAATCAGTTTGGTTTTTTTCCACTTTATTATCAATATAAGTGCATTTTAATTCCAGGTGCAGAACAAGGAATCCAGTGATTTCAGGTAGGATCAGTGACACACAAATAACCTGGGCAGTCACTAAAAAATACCCAGGTAGAAAGGAAAGCAGAGCACTTTTTGCAAACCTGACAGAATCAATTATTTCTCCTTACAAATGATATCAGCATATTAGGTTATTTTCCTAGACACCTGTCAAGCAGCTGCACACAAGACCATAACATACCATTCTCACCTTCAGCAATGATGCTGAACAGAAGAGTATGAGATGTTTTCCATACATTGGTCATCACCAGCCTGAACAGTTTTCATTTTTAATCTTCACATTTAACCAAAATGGGAGGGATCAGAAGAAAATATCTGAGGAATCCCTCAGACCACACTAGAGAGCATTCACCAGGAGGGGTGTAACGTAGAAGCAGAAGGATGTTCTCTTTGAAGGCACCTCTGGGGAGGCAGAAAATGATTGCAAGAGCAGAAGACAGCAATACACCCACCAACTCACAGAATAAACTCTATTTGATAGTCAGGAGTATCCGTCTTACAAAAGAAAACTACAGAACAGGGAGACCATCTGGTGATGTGGTGGACCTTTTTCCTGGCTACTCCCTATAGCAGAAATTAAGGCCGTCAGTGGGACAAGTTTTTAATTATGGACTGTAGACAATTGTTGGTAGTTACCTTCTGCAACACTGGCAAAATCAGTGTTGGGGGTTCATCCGCTACTTTAAATATTTGAAATGGGACACCCTGTAGCAGCCACAGGCCAGCATTCCTCTGTTCTAGCTGCTGTACAAACACAGGACCAAAATGTCTGTTCTCCATGCTGGCAGTGACGTTTGTCCCTTATGTCACTCCAGTGGCATCCATGCACTCATATCATCACGTATTTGGTTTGAGTTTGACCTGACCAGGGCTGGCCCCACACTCGAGATAAAGCACCACCATGTAGCATCACCAGAGCATCTCCTCCCGGCACCATCCTCACAGCTGGCTGAATTCCGGGCCAAGTGACCTCCATGATTCAGCCAGGGCTTTCCTGCAAAGACCGGTAAAGACCGGTCCCAAAGAACGTTAATTAGTGTTGGCCTAGCAAATGCTGGTGAAATCATTCAAGGAGGGACACATGCTCTGTGCAGATGGACAAAACTGTGATCTGCTGCCAGATAGAAAAAAAAAAATAGATTTTATGTTATGCACTGTAGATGGTCTTTACCTGTTTTAATTTTTAATGGAAATGTTCTTTTTTAAGTACCAGGAGCAATATGAATTTAATGTGAACTCAGAGGACCATGCAAAACAAGCATAATTGACTCGCTGCCATCACTTGCTAGATATTTTTTCCTTTCTCTTTTCTAAGTCTTAATGTTTCCTAAGTTCTTAATGGAAAGAGAACATGCTAGAGAGCCAGCATTTGACACAGAGCTTACAACCTAGCAGTCAATATTGAAATTGGATTTGAATTACTGTGTAAGTAATTGCCGATAAGAAAGCTGGAGTAAAAGGGCCATGGAAAGACATATAGCACCTGCAGGTCATAGGCAAAGGAAAGCAGAAATAATAATGTTTACAGAGGTCAAAGGTTTAAATTTTAATTATTATTATTGTATCAGGGAACAGAGGCCACTTTTTATGTGTGTGGTTTTCCTTTGTAAAATTTGTCTTACATGGAAGTTTGGTATCTTTCCACTAACCAGTGTCACAACTGAAAAGACAAACAGATGAACAATATTTACACTGAACCTTTGAACTGTTGGCCTGATACTATCACTCTTTTTAATCACAAAGTACCTCAGTGTTTAACTAACCTTACTTTCATCTTCTCTGTCTCTGCTTGTGCTACGTTACCCTATCTGCAATAAACAATGAAGAAAACTGTAACATCCTGAGTAGTGACTATAACCTGTCCTCCCCTTAATGACAGGTTTATGCAGTTCGTCAAAACCCATCATCAGAACAGATAAGATTGAAATCAGTGACTGCTGGATTGGACATATTCTGAGCAGAAATAAAAGCAGCAAAGTGTCTGTGCTTATTAGGGCCTTCCTAATAGGAGCAGTCTTGGTGTCTTACTGAACGGCAGCTTTACTGTCATCTATGGTGTTTTCTGGAAGCTGAAACTGTAAAAATGAGTGAGAAACAATATTTGCTCTATTCACCAGACAAAACCTTATAATACTACTTTAACTGGGAAAAGAACATCACTACTTAAAAAAACCTGGAGCCACTCCCAGTTTTAGGGGACAGGTTAGGGGAGATGAAGTCATCACATCCTCACCCAGGACTACTAACAATGGTCTGTATCGCACACAAAGCTCCCAACCACTCGATTCTGTTAAAAAGTTCAGTGGTGTCAGCTGGGATGTAACCTGAAGTTCCCAGTTAGGTTTCAGAGTAGGCAACATCCTGGGCAGAATGAGAGCTCCTCCAGTCTCTAGGAGATTTTTGTTTCTCTTTCTTACTTACTTACTACTTGCTTAGTAAAAAGCAAGCCAGAACAAAATTAATATTTGTTACATGTTTTTGCAGAGAAGGATGGCTTCACAGCTGTTTCCTGATCCTGCAAACAGGACTGACTAAATGCATATGAACAGTATAACACAGTAACTTTTGGATATTACTCCCTATACTTAACACCACGGAACAGAGGAGGGGATCTATTTAGGTGCAGTCTGGACCTGTGGTTCTATTTCCAGCTTTAGCAACAACTTTATGTTATTCTTGATAATGACATTTATTTTTTTTCTGCACTTCAGTGTATTCACATGAAAACAAATATAATAATACTTTTCCATTGCCTAGTGGAACTAGGAGTCTTGATTTATGCAAGCAAAGTATTTTGAGATCCTTATAGGAAAGGAGGTATAGGAAAGGAAAGCTGTAATTGGAGGTTAGCTGGCAAGTAACACCAGCTTACACTACCACCACCATAGGGTGATGCCATCACCTCACAGTATACCCTTTTTCCCTGTCCATTAACAGACCTTATCTCAAATCTTATAAAGATACTATTTGCACAGATGCAGAGGTGAACACAGCCCTCAGAACTGTCTCTGAGACAAAAGAAAATGTTTTCTTGTGGAGAAAGCTCATTAACAGTCTAAGCAACGATGGAATCAGCACTTGGGGTAACTCCAAAACCACCTACTCAAACTGGCGAGGAAGAGAGTCAGAGACAGATCCTGGTGGCAGGATTAATATTTCCCCTGGCTTGGCTCTTGTGATTTATGTTCACAGCTATTGAAAGCAAAAGAAAGAAAGGTTTCAAAGCTGTGTTTGTATTCCCCAGCAGAGTTGTTTGTGATTTCCATTTTGTAGGAGATTTTCGTTTCTCTTTCATCCATTACCAGGCAGACAAAACTGAAAGACTTCTACTAATTCTTATTCCCCTCCGTTGACATCACCACCAGATATAAATTTGGGAAAGCTGCTCGCAGCATTCGGCTCAATTAATATGCTGGTGTTGTCCCTGGACTGGAGAATGCATGTAACTACGTATGTTTGCTGCTCACCGTTCCTTCAGCAAAGGAACTGGAGATGAGAAGGGAAGGAAAGGAAATTTTTAACCTGTTCATCTGCTTTCCTTTCCCTATGCAGTGCCTTTCCTGCCAGATAAATAGAAAACTAGGATGCATGCCACTTAACACCTTCATGAACAATAAAATGCCTGTACATATGAGATAAGCAAGTGGACACTACTCTGAGGGTTTGAGTTTGTTTTGTTTATACTTCTTCTTGGTCCTATTCCTCCTTTTGGTCTTTAATTTGTATAAGCACATAACACATGGAGGGCATTGATGCAGCCAGCCTCTCAGTCCATAGGGTGTGTAAGAGAATGAAGGAGACATCATTACAACACCTTTCACTTAACTGTATCTGCATTAAGAGTACCTTATTAGGCACACTGATGACAACATTGTCAGGAGCAAAAGGCGCTTACAGGAATCGACTTCAGTTTTGCCATAATTACTGAGAATTAAGTATATATTTAAGACTGTTTTTGCTCAGGAAAGTCCTCACTTAAACCTGTTTGAGAAAGGATGCAAGACATCTTTTTAAATATAAGCATATATTGTTCCCAACAAACAGACTTTGCATTTTGTAAATTTAATTTGCATCAATAGTGAAAAAGAAACGCACATTGCTGTATGACTTTCATTTGAGCCCCAGTATCATACCCTCCACTTCCCCAGGTGTAAAAGGTAGTTTAGACTGCTTTTGTAAACGTATGATTGGGCAGTACCTGCGCTGATGTTTTCCTTCATGATAAGGCTGCTCTAATGAGCCTCATTTACATGAGCTATGGTTCCTGGCTACGGGGACTGCTGGGGCACTGTTCCCCATACCATCTCTACCCATGCATGGCTCTCACTAGAGGCAGCAAGAAGCCCCCGGGGTATCTGAACAGAGGAATGGGAATGGTACCATCCTCACACAATGCAGTTAAGGGGTCTGGGGTAGTCTGACCTGAATTCTCAGCACAGACCTAGCCATAATGCTTTGTAGGATCAGACCCTTGGTTTAAAGCAAGAGTGGAAATCTTGAGCTAGGTTAAATTGTCAGATACAGTGAAGCGATGACAGATCTGTCCATGGATGTCCAGCTGAAGGCATGGATGTTCCTCAGTAACACTGAAGAACACAGCAAGATGGGCACATAATGGGGGAAAGAAAAGAAAAACTCTCCTTCATCCCTCACTCTCTCAACCCACTACCCTGCATAACCTCTTGTAGCTTGAAGCAAGACAAGAAAGTCAGCATTTCACACCCTCCAACAGCTCTGACATGACAGGTATGGTATTTTCTTACCCACAGAATTGCCAAGGAAATCCACCCTAGCAAAAGTGCAAAAGTTTTCAGTGTAAGGAGGTGGGGTGCAAAAACTGGCTTGTAGGCAAAGGTTGAAATGACTCAATCTGAAACAAAATGTAAAGCAATTACTGCTAGGAAAAAAAAGATCATGCTGACATTTAAAGGCTGCAGTGATAGTATCTGTCCCTTCCCAGGCTGATATAAGCAGCCTTGATTTGATCCCCTAATGTGTTTTTTTTTTGTTTTTTTTTTTTTTTTTTAATATATTTACGATACCCTTTATTTGGAGGTGGGGGGCAGTGGGATGGATTGCCTTAACTTCAGTTGTTGATGCAGAGAAATAATTGCCACCCCGGAAAGGTAATTACATATGCCATTGTTTATACACATAATAGGCCTGGAAAAGCATGTTCTGCAGATAGAAAAAAAAGAAAATCCTGCTTTCACATCAGGGCGGAACACTATGTAAAGTGACAGATTGCCACAAATAGCATTCAAAGCCTTGCACATTAGTGGTTGATTTTTCTTCTGGGGAAGAGGGGGAAGGGATGAAGGCTATGGAATAGGGTGGAGAGAAAAAAAGAAGACAATTTTGTTCAACAGCCATAGTAACATATCCAGTGGTTTTTATTCTCCTGATTGCTGCTAAATGAACCTGATCTTTAAGAAGTTGTTTTTAAAGTCACTGCCTCAAAGGGACATTTTCTGTTGTTGCCATCTCGTGCAAATACCACTTTTCCTAAAGTGGCCTTAATTTGAATTGCTTTGAAAGCAGACCACATAATCTGGTAGAATATAGTATGGCATGATACATCTCCTCTTTCTGCCTTTAGTACCACGTAGAAAGTGAATTTAGGTCATAAAAGGGCAGCTAAAGTCTCTTTTTTCCCCTCCCATTGTAATGCATGTAACAACAAAAGAATAAAACAAACAGTGTGCTGTGATGTCAAACCCATTTTGTTTTTTTTTTTTTAAATGCAAAATATGTATTTCTTCAAAATATTGAAAGTATCAGGGCTGAACAAAGGAAAAAAATACATATGTATTTCGATATTGAACCGAGCATTGTTAGATGCTGAAGCAATTCATAGCAGGGCTATTCTCTGCTGCAGTGTCCAGCAAATTGCATGACCTGCTTGTTAGGCTTGACAACAGTGTTTTACCTAACAAAGGCCTCAACAGCTCAGAGCAGCAGAGGAATGTCAAAATGAGCACATTTCACACACAGATGTGTGACCATAATAGTCTATAAGAAGATGCATGGGGTGGAGGGAAGGGGCTGGGGGCTGGGAAGGCTAACAGTTAGCAGTAGGGACATGGCCCTACTGACCACATTTAATCAACCCTTCTGTAAACAATTCAACATTTTCATTGTTCTCTAAAAACTAATAAAGAGAAACAAGCACTTTTCATTCATCTTGAAGTAATTTTCTGTCAGGTTTGAGCCCCTTGTGGCCTACAGCTTGTGCATTGCTAGCTGTGTGATACAACAACTATTTCAATTTATTTTACAAACTCTGGCCATTCACATGTCAGTTAGTGTTCACCAAGCCGGCATCTGAAATTGTGCAGTTAACGAGTTTTACAACATTTCTATCAAGAGAAACTGTTTAGCATAACTGACTCTTAAGGAGTTATTATACCTCTAAAAATCCATTTTAAGGGGCATTATTTAAATAAAATAGAAAAACGGTTCACTGCCTTTTAAAGGGGCTACAAAAAAAGTCCATCAGATCCAGTGCAGTAATCCTCAGCTTAAAGCACTCTTGAGAGCACTTCTGGGAATTATCAGCATAATGAAATGTTTTGTGAAATGTCCAGATAGATTCCTCTACTCAACAATTTTACTGCACCATATTTATTTTCCTCCTAGTTTTTAAAGAAGTGAATTACTTTTTTGAGGGGATGACTCTACATTGTGCAGATTAACTGAACACATTATTGCCAAGACTGTAGCATAAGTGAGGGGTTCAGTCTGTGTGCAGTCTATATACATTTGCAGGGGGAAAAAAAAAAGTCAAGCCCTTTATGCTACACTCAGCTCTAAAAGGGTTAAATCACAATGAGGCTTATGCAGATTTGCATTTCTCTTGTACTGCATTTTTCCCATACTCTTAAACAACTTTGTTATACAATGGCACCTGTAAAATGCTTTATTGAAAACAATCCTTCAGCTAATTAAACAAACAAAAAAGCTTATAAAACTGAAATTTGGTTTTAAGTGCTCTGAAAAGGAGAATTTTCTGAATTTTATCTTGAAGAGTAGATATCTATTTACTGCGGTGACCAATGATGCAAAACTGCTAATACCAGGAGGCCATAATGGTAGAAAAACCGCAGCATATGAGTGAGTCAATCTCAGCATATTGTACCACCTAATGGAGTAAACCCCACACCTGCCATGTAAAGTAGTGAGTGTTTCCACGTAAAATGAGCATTGGTAAGAGCAAAATTACATTACAGTACAATTACAGATACAGCAGGTACAATATCCAAATGTACATATACAACATGCACAGATATAGTGACAACATGTATACAATGGCCTATCTGGCATTATTTGTTCAATATCACATCTACCTAGTTCCACTATAAGCCTCAGGATTAAGTGCCAGGAAAAAATATTTTCCCAGGTCTTGAGAGTTTTTTGCACCGATTCTAAGACAGAGTGCCTAACATTGTCACTCCTGGAGATCGATGGATAGATGTTCAGTAACTTTGATCCACAAGACACCTGGACAATAATTCGTGGTCTTGACACATTCTTGGAGCAAAGGTATAACCTTTTCCGAAGCTATAACATTTCCCCAGTCACTGTAGGCAGTACTACAGCAGCAGTGCCAGAGGAGCTGTCTCCCAGGGGCTACCAAGGCAGAAATGCATGCAGGATGGCTTCTAGACTGGCAAACCTATGATTGATCAACAATATTGAGTGAGATAGAGGACACTTTCCTAACAACTGGGCTACAACTCAGTTTTGAAAGATGCTAAGATTTTGGCACTGACACTGTAGATATTATATTTTAAACACAGAGTCACTGGCAGAGCTGGTTACCCCATGGTTAAAGCAGTGGGCTTGTTTATGACTGAAAGCTTTACTGGAGTGGTGTCATGCTCCTTAGCACTCTGCTTCAAACCTTGGCATAGCAAAACACATAAAACAGGAGAAAAAGGAGAGGGTTTTAAAAATATATTGCTCAAATTTATGTTAGAATCAGTGGAAAACTTAACTACGCTTAAATAATGTATGGGCGGTTGGACTACTGAAAGGTAGGGAAGGATGAAGGCTATCAGAATTCTGGTTACTAAAGATTTTGGACAGTGAAATTTAAAAATACCCAATGTACAGAGAAAAAGTGTGTCCAACTCCAGAGAGCAAACCAGGGAGGGACAAGACCAGAAGTGAATGCTCATGTTGTACAAGACAGCTAATACAGGCAAACCAGTTAAAGAAACAAAGGAGCGAGCTGAACTTAATCCTAATGAGACTCTCCAATCTTATGCATTAAGGCTTAGTTGTTCCTAGCTTACTGCATGGTCAAGTAGTAGATGTTGTACCAGGAGCAAGAAAGGTCTATTGGAAGAAGGTGGAAATGGGTCATTAAGATATCCTACATGGTCCTCCTGTGTTTATAGCATATGTCTCCTCCTTTTTACAAACCCCACTTCTTTCTGCTTCTTGGCCTGAAGAGGGTTCTGATTTGAAACTCAGAGCTGTATCTACAACCAAAGGCAGTGGCAGGAGCTCTGAAATGAAAATGAATGGAAGATCACAAATTTGAAGACCTCAGAGTGGCCTGCTTTGCCATGTGCTGGGGAGATGGAAAAGATGCAAACACCTAAGAGGAAGACAAGGATAGGAAGCAGCTTGACTGCAGTCATGTATTTCAGCACAGCTAATTGCAGTCATGTATTTTCCATGAGTTTAAGTACTATGGCAGCAGGATTTCTTTGTCCTGTCATTGTTTATACCTAAGTATTTGGCCAAAATGGAGGTAAATATTTTTCAAGCATGCACAGAGGTGTCACTGATTTTCTGTTCTGCAGTGGAAGGTCTTTTCCTTTTGGAGAAACTTCTATGTAAAACAGAAAAAGAAAAAAGAGGGTGAGTTTTAGGTATGACAGGTTCATTTGTGTCAAATGAAAACTCAATAACTGATTTTTCATGTGAGCAAAGCTTTGCTGCTTGCTCTACTGCTTTTTTATTTGTTCACACAGGTTCAACTTTTTGCACAGCAGTTGTTTCATTTCATTTTTCTCTTTTTCAAAAGGACTGGTTTCCCCCTCACAAGTAACATGCACACCTAATTTACAGGAGACTACAGTAGGGCTTGGAGGTACACAAGCTTGAAAGGGTCCAAGCTTGGGTGCAGACAAGCTCCAACTATGTCCTCCTGCAGCCCCGTGCTACGTAAAGCCCCTGCCAATGAGTCGTGGGTGGGAAGCACCTTGGCTGAGTGTGTTTGTCCTTAGCTCGGTATTGCTGGGAATAGGCTATTGCCAGTTCATTAATTATTCCACAAAAAACTAGCTTGGCTGTCCTTCATCCTACACTGAAGTCTACAGTTTGGACATCTTGAAGCTCTAAAATATGAGAGAACATTATTATTTTAACCCTGTACCTATAAGCACAGGCAGTCTTTTGGTCCATATTCCTCTATGCTGCTGGGCTAGCTGTTTTCCATCCTTATTCCCTGAAAAACATCTCCCTTTTAAGTAGGCAGGGAGCATGGTCAGTGGAAAGCTGCATAAGTGCACTCTACCTCACTGGGGGATTTGTTGTCCTTTTTAAACATTTTCCCCTTTAGAGAAGGCTTGTGAATGCTTTGTAACACCAGGACTGATAATGTCAACAGCATTTGAGACAATTAAGACACCATAATTTAGGTTTAAGTAGACAAGTCTGTCTTCAAATTATAGTTTAAAAATATTTGAAATCATATAGAAATAAACCAAAAACTGAACAGCCACAACATCAAAGCTGACACTGGATGGTGAAGAAGACACTTCTATTCACAACCTCTGTCCCTTGGTTGGTGACAATTTAAATGCCAAATTCCCTCGAGTTCAGCAGAGCTATGTATCAGGATAATGAGATGCAAGTCCATGTCAGTTTGGTACTACTAGTAATAATATCAAAAAGCTTTATTCTGAGATACTTGTGACCTTTGATAGTCAGGAAGAAGCAAAACATGAAGGAAAAGAAAGGAAAAAAAAACATTAAAAGAAAAAATTCCAAACTTTTCTTTTAACTCATCTTTTATACATTGTCAGGTGACTTAGGCCAACTTTCCTTGGCCTTTTGGGATGTGATGACACAGCTATTTGCCACAAGTCCAAAACTCCAGTCACAGACTTTTAAAACAAAGTTTCTTTTGCCTGTGAAGTTGAGGCTGGTTGGTATAATTACCTCTGTGAGAGCTGGAGATGCAGCCTGCTTTTATCACTGCTACAACTGCCTGTAAAAACAAAGGCATAACAGTAAGAATATCCCTTTTGTTGCTTTTTTTTACCCTGGCTTCCAAGAAATGAGGTTTTTTTTGGTCATGGAAAGGCCACGTATGTGTCGTAATAAGATTAGAACTCACTAGCTAATTGCAGCTGAACTGCTAAGTGCATGGAAGAGATTGTGAACCTAGAAGCAGAGTGAGAAACTGTTTACACTTGTACCTCACCATGGTCAGGTACATCCAAATGATGCATGTGGTAGATACTGTCCCATCCCATAATATGCACATTGACTTATTAATATCCAAGTCAGCTGCTAGATGTTTTCCCATTTATTTCTGGATCACTTCTGGATCACTGGTTTTGCCCATGGTCCCTTCCCCTTCTCTTCGTCTTTCAGCCAAGTCAAGCACCACTTGCAACAAATGGACTAGTTTCAGCCTCACGCTATGGGTTGCCATAAAAATGCAAGATTAGGCTTGAATTCACTCAAAAAACGCCACTTGCTACTTCACAGGCACGAAGGTCTGCTTATTTTTAAAGGATGGTATAAAAGAATATATACAAAACCCATACTTTTGTAACCAATTGCACCAACCACAGACGGTAGAAATAATGTCTAAATGATTACCACTAACTAAAAAAAAGTCCATAAACACAACCTACCACAACAGGCTTTTGAAACCACTCTATAAAGGTAGCAGTAAAAAGCATAATGCACCCTATCTTACAGAAGGAAGAGGTGAGTGAACAGAAGAAAGAAGAGAAAGCATCGTTGTCTAGGTCGTGAACCTGGAAGGTGACTGGTTATACTGGAATCTGGGATAAGACCAACACCTCAGTTGACAAAAAACATGCAGACACACCTGTTGCAAGAAATGTTAGGGAACTTTTTCTGAGAGGCAATGACACCTAGGACTAATGTTCCTCTGCCATTGGCTGTGTATGGGTATTTTGGCCATGGGGCAGCCCTGGAGTGGGGCCTGACCCACAAGTACAGTCAGCACCGAGTTGGGTGGAGGAGCAAAATGGAATCTTAGAGCTCATGTGATTTAATAGATTTCTGTCATCAAAGTGGTCTGGGACCTGTCCTGGTATATGAGAAGCTTTTGACAGCAAGCTGACAAGGAGACTGAGCCACGCATCCCTGGGGCAGTCTGAAGCCTTGTCCTTCCTTTGTCATCTTGGCTGGCATCGGGACTGCTGAGATACATTTCCTCAGGGAGGAGAACACCCCGTTTGTTTGGGCACTGCCATTTTCTTCAACTAAACCACTATTTCTGCTTTCACTGAGTGCAGGATTCACATGCTTTCATCTATCTGTGGGGAATTGTCTTCATATGAATAACAATGGCATCACTGATACAGTGATTTTCTTGGGAAGGTCTTGCAGTAGGTTTGCAAGTCAGACAGAAGCTCTAGCCAGCAATCACTTGAGCAGCAAATAATATCTTTAATGTCCTGGAATGCTGGTGCTTGATGTTTCAGGAGTCGCTTTTATTTATTATTCCGTATGTCACCTACCTACCTCAGATGATAGTGTTAGCTGTTCTTTCCGGATGAAAGGCAAAAATAAAAGTCTCTCTGTATTTTAGAGGCACTTCAAACAGATATTTTTGCATTGTGAAATCTGCACCATCTTTAAAGCAAAAACCTTCTGAAACAGAAGAGAGTGGACACTTAATTAACATTTAGCAACATCTTGTAGTTAGTCAAAGCCTGTAGTCATAGCCACATTGTGCCACAGCTCAAGTGACAAGCTCTGTTTTGTGGGACCTAACCTGAAGCTTGCAAGGCAGCTGTCCCCGTGCTCCTGCACACAGTACAATATGGAGCAGTGTAAAAGAAAATTGCAAGGGGATCTGTCAGTCACTGCCAGTTCTCAGTTATCAAAGTTCACACTGTAATATTTGGATGAACTGAGGCAGATGCCTTGAGTGGTCTGATCACACTGAGGCCAGCAGATGTTGACTTTGGTAGATTTAAACTGGATTCCTTCTTCTCTGTCAGTGGAAATGTGACACTGGATAATTTATTAATCTCCTAATGACCTAGGATCTTTAGTGAGCCAAGGAAAGGGAGAGAAAGGGAAAGTGGAAAGATTTTCCCTAAAACGCTTCTAAGAGTATTTCCTTCACTCTAACGAGGTCTTGCAGTATTTCATGTGCTTTTGCACTAGTTTGGCTAAGGGTGAAACACATATTTGCAAGATTCACCTGTAGCCTATGAAGATGGGAACTGAGTCTGTGTGTAACGGCTTGAGCAACAGGTAAATACAAATTTCAGAATTTCATAGGTGTGAGCTGACCACAACAGAAAAAAGCCAGGAAAACAACCAGAAGTCATTGCATAGTGATTTGTTCTGTCAAAATAAACATAAGTAAGAAAAGTGCAACCTGTGGTATTTTTGGTTGTGTAATTCCATTTGAAAGGCCATAGGAAAAAAATTGCCCATCTACAAATATTAGTATGTAGATGTTTGACACAGGGCTCTCTAAAGTGATTTGCCCAATTCTCTTGAGTGTATTTTCCAACTGTACATCAAACTACTCACAGTTGCAAGCTATGCTACAAATTTATCACATCACATGGTTCTGTGATGCTCTAAGTAAAGTACTTGCTAATGTAAGTTGTTCTAAATGAGCTCTCAAAGAGATAGGAGTAACTTTCTTAAACATCCTGATGCTTTCCTCAAATATTACAGTGCTGTCCATGCATAGAATGTGCATCCATTTACCTAACTTATTTTACATTTATTTCATTAAAATGATGCAAATGCTTCATGTGGACTTTTAAATAAATTTATTCTAGGTTTATACTGATTTCTGAACTTAGTTAATTACTAAGTTTTCCTAGTTTTTTATCAAAATAAGCGTGTTCGTAATAAGCTATTAAACTGATAAATTAATTTTAAAGTGGCGGTTGCACCAATGCACCTTTTGTGTAATGTAAGACAAGGTCTAAGTTAGGATACATCTAGAAAGTCAAGTGGTAGCAACAAAATGCATATCCATTACCAAATGATACCTGTATTTTTTTTTATCACTTTGTGTCAGACGTTGTTATATTGTTTACCACAGAATAGGTCCATTCAGGGTGTAAAAGGTGGATGTGCGGCTTTCTCAAATTCCTGTGCAATAATTCCTACGTAAACTCTGAAAATGTAACTGATAATATGTCAATGATTACTATACAAAGAAGTTAAATATTACAGCTAATTTTCTCACTGAAATCCAATCCAGGGATTAGCAACAATGGGGAATCTGTTTTATTTGCATTTAATTTGTACCTTCACACTATTATCTCCCATGTTTTAGTTTCAGGAAATGTGGTCTCAGGCTATTATAACCACATTTCATGCTGCAGTTGCACTGTTATTTGAGCTGTATGCTTGGAAACGACATACTGAAAAAATAAAGCCAGCATACTTTATTTTAATTATACTAGAGCTGTGTCTAAATACAAAAAAATACTACAGTATATATTTAA
The DNA here is from genome assembly GCF_964188355.1 of Buteo buteo. Classification (NCBI taxonomy): domain Eukaryota; kingdom Metazoa; phylum Chordata; class Aves; order Accipitriformes; family Accipitridae; genus Buteo; species Buteo buteo. The sequence goes on along the minus strand of NC_134204.1, from coordinate 85,993,760 downwards.
TATGGAGCACAGATTAACAGTTTTATGAGACATAAAATCTATCTATATCATTTTCTATTTACAAATCAGTTATATATCTTTCAACAAAACAAATGCCTATAGTGTAAAAATGAATAAGGAGAGCGTCAAACTAGCAATCACGTAAGCAGTAAATAATGTCTTAATTGGCCTGGAATGCCGGAGTTTGATTTTTTGGGGACTAGGTTTTATTTATTGATCTATATGGCATATTTATCTTTCCAGTGATTTGTACAAGTCTATTCCCTTTCCTCAATATCGGATCCATGTATGGTTTTATATTGCAAATCCCATCTGGGGAAATAGCCAAGTAAGAGAAGCACTGTTCCTTCTGGAAAAGCCATCCATTTAAAAGCTTTCACCAAGGCAAGGATAACTTCGCAGTTTTTACACTTTGTCTTCTGATGAAAAAGAAGGGGACAGAGGGAGAGGGAAGAAATGCTGCTATTATGCAGTTGCCATCCAACACATGCTTCAACAGTCCTTTACTCTTCACTGGTTTGGCAGCAGCGAGAAAACAAGAAAGGATCCCGTGTGCACTGGAAAATGTCTTTTAAATGCTCCCGCCTATGTTCCATTTACCAGTGAGGCTAGCAGACAGAAATGGATAAGGTGGGCTTTATACATTGTCTGCAAGCTCCGGATTCGATTCTTCTCAGGAGCATTAGCGCAGAATTGTTCTTAATACTCCCGTCGTATTTCAAGCCAAGAGGCACTTCATCCCACACATCGCGCTCCGCAGTGCAGCTGAGAACTGGCAAACTCAATCATCCTTAGCCAAGGCGGCTGGCAGGGGTTTCTCCTCTTTGCTAAAACATAGGTGTCTGCTGCTGAAGTCAGCACTGGAGGAAGAAGGAAATCTATCAATGACTCTCTTGTTCCTTATAAAAATGTTGCTGGAAATGTCACCCTGGAGACATTGCTTGGTTGTTTTGCTTAGGATTGTTAAAGACCGGCCCTTAAAAGCACTTCTGCTGTTGACAGTGGAAGAAAAAGTTTACAAACAGCAGTGTTGCACTTGCCTGACTTCTGCTTTTGTGAAAGTGATGTTATAAACACGAAAAAGATTGTGCTCTGATAGCTGTCATTGCTCTGGTATAACCTTAGCTGTCTGGAAGTGAGCTAATGAAATTTTTTGGTGTGTCTTTTAGAGAATACATTTGCATTTGACAATAATTAGTGGTAGGCAGATCCAGCTACATCCAGGGGGAATCTCAAGACAACTGCTTTGCCGACTATTAGTGCCTAATTTCTGAATGTCAAACCCTGCACATCTTAATTTCTAGAGAATAAGCTCAATTGAACTAGCTCCCCAGTTATGCAAAAACTGCTCAGATAAAACCAAGTGGACACCAATGTAATGAATGTGGTTATTAAATTGTTTCAATTGAAAGAACCCTATTCTTACACCATCATAATGGGAACAATTTATCCCCACTGATCGGCCTGTCTCTTTTTTCTGAGCTCTCTTTGATCTTGAAGCATATTGCAGTGGTGTGTCCTATTGAAAAGCAAAACTGGGGCAATTTTAATGCTTTTGTACCTTACCAGTGCTCTATTTTTTCGCTGTTTAAAAATAGCTGTTAATTATAAGTGCAGTTTAAATGTCTCAAGTGACCCAGAAATGCAGGTTGGAATGAGACAGATTGTGTGTCTCATATAAAACAGATGTACTTTCACAGAGCAGTCTGAATTCAGTCCTCAATATGTATCTTTCTTTAAGGTTATTTCAGTCAGGTATTGAGCTTGTCTAGCACTAAGCTACAAAATCCCACACATTTTGAACAATGAAGAGAAAACTGGATCTATATTTACCTCAAGAATAAAAAGCCTCTTTTTTTTTGTGTGGGTGTATTTTGCTGGTAGTGGTTGATGGGATGAGGGCATTTCCCTTCGACTTTGGAGACCCAGGAGACCAGATGCCTCATTTAATCTCCACCTCTTCTGCCTCTTGACGTAATAAGCCCATGCTTTTAAAGAACATTTAGTGGTAATAAACTTTCAGGAGCTCCTCTTATTGCGACTGGATTAAGCACTGCACGAGTACCAGCCATACCTTGCAGATATAAAATTTCAAGCTTTTTCCTGTGCTTTGAGTGGCTTGAAGAAGTCTTCTTTTTTTTTTTTTCCTCTTTTGCCAACAATCCCTTTTAATTCCTGTCTGTGATGAGGTTCATCAAGAGAAGTCTGAAAAGTAGCATGCAAATTAAATTAAGGCATGTTAATGATTTACTGGAGGGCCTGAACAAATCAGTTATTTATATGTCTATTTATTTGTATGTTGTTAGACAGCAATTTACAGACGTTTCAATTCAGCAGCAAGACTCTGTTTCAACTTTCTGATTAGAATAGGCTGTCGAGTGCAATGAGTTTGATGAGCTCTCCCTTGTCCCCAAAGATCAGCAGTGCACATTTCAAAGCCACCACCACTTCATGAAACTGAATGGTTTAATGGTGAAGGAAGCCAAGGGTCAACCGAGCTTGGATTGTACTTTCAGATCTCACTCATTAAGAGAGACTGACACCCAGTTAAGGGGTGGACGCTGCAGGAAGGACCAATCTGCAAGTGTGGAAGAACCTACCTGCTCTGCAGCTGAGCAGGAAACCTGAGCCAAAAGAGCATTTTAAACTTTTTCCTCTCTGCTTCGTTATTAAGCATCACACACCTTTTCTTCTTCATGCCACCTAAGAATAAGGGGGAAAAAAAAAAAGAGAGGAAAAGGTCCCTCAGCATATTCAATTCATTGGCTTGCAAAACCTTTTTCTTAAAAAACAGAATTTTGAGGTTCATACTCAGACACATGCTCACATAGTCAGATATTCAAGTGATGAATGGAGAAATATACACATTTGATAGTGCACTACTTTGTTTTCCACACTCCTGGAAATAATTTTCAATTCAATGCTTAAAAAAAATTCTCCCGAATCTCAGAGGATGCTAAAAGAATAAATTGGCTATGAGACATTGCAATACTGTGAGTCCAACTTCAAGAGAAGCCACAAGACCTCACTAGTTTTGAACATCAGTCCCCAAAAGACCACAGTGATTATATCTGCCTTTGGGAACTTTCTAATTGTGGAAACAAAAGTGCTTCCTTTAACTATTCCCACATTAACACTTAATGCTATCACGATGGAAAACACAGATTTGATAGTAGGTGAAAAAATAGGACATCTATATTTGAAACAAGAAAACCAGCATTTGGAAAAAAACCTGTTCACCAGCTATCACTATCCTTCTACCTCTTTGGGACTATATTTTGGTGCATAAAGAATTTCTCAAGACAGTGATGTCAAGAGAAAATTTTCTACTAAAACTCCATGGACTTTGTTTTAGCCTGTAAATTTTCACATTGTTATTCCATGAAGCACCCGGACTGAACCTCAATTTAAACATGTGCATGAGTTAACCACCTCTTTGACAAAGCAATGCACACTCAAACTCAAACATATACTTAGAATTGAGTGCTATGCTGATGTGGGATGGAGACACACTTAGAAGTTCTGCAGCACTGAGACCCTTAATTCAAATTTAGGTGAAAATATTTTAACTGCACTCAAAATAATACCTTCTAAACTGAGTTAAGGAGGGGTAACTGTACTTCTAGAGGAACTTTGCTCAGTGCAAGAAAGCTTCATTGCAGTGGTGGTTTGGGCCCATATTGCTTTTTGTGCTTTCATTTTAAATTTCCCTTCACTACTGGATGACAGTGCCTATGTTGCTACATTAAAATAAAAGCCTTTTTATATATAAAGTAATGACTATTTTTTTTTTTTACACAAAGAAAGGGCAATCAGCATAGAAAAGGTTTTCATGTTTTGCTTTTCATAGAAATAGGCAAAACAGAAAATTTATGTTTCTGAAATGAAAGAAATAACCTTATGAGAGCAGAATGGGTCACAACATGTGAGGAGAAAATATGGAGAAACAATTCTCTAAAGTGGTAGAAGTCACAAAGACTTTTCTGAAATCTTCAGGAAAGACTGTAGAGATCATATAAATAATAAATAGGTAGCAAAGAAGAGCAGACTGCAAGGTTAACAGGCAGCACTGGTAGAGGACTGTTGCTTTATGTCTGCCTTCATGGCAACACTTCTCTGTGTAAAGTCCTAAACTGGCCTCCGCTGGAGAGCTGAACTGGTTTTATCAACCAGTAGTTCTATTCAAGCTTGGCAAAGTTCATGCAAAGATGCTGACTTCTTTGTGTTGGTAACATTAATTAGACTGATTTTTTATTTTAGTCTGATAAACAATCTTTTAGTAAATTCCTATTTGTCAGGGAAAAAAACCCCACTGTGTCAGGGAATTCGTTATGCTTGCTGGGAGTAGTTCTGTTATGATTTCTCCCCTTATTTCAGACATAAAACAGAACAGCTGTATGTTGCATATCAGACAGAACATACACATGCATATAAATGCTTTCTATCTTCAGCCTTTGAATTTGCTGTCATGAATTGTAATGAGTGAACCTCAAATATTTGGAGAATCAGTTTCAGAGAGGGACCCAATGATTTAAATATCTAGGATCCCTTCCATGAAGCCATCTTTCCACCCAGCATTAATGAAGCTTCTGCTGTTGTCCTTTATCTTATTTCAGACACTACATAACTGAGGGCCTTTGGACAAAGTCCAGAGGAGAGGAGCAAGAACAAGGTCAGGGAAACATGATCCGTGAAGAAACGTTGAACTGAAGGTGTTCAGCCCATTAAAATGAAGACTGCCAAGGGACATGGTCATAGTCTTCCCCTACTGAAGAGCCTGGTGCAAAAGAGCAGAGATTTGTCCTCCCTGAACACAGAGGGTAGAAAAATTAATTATAGGCTTTAGTTGCAGAAAGGTGGAATCAGGCTGGATACTGGGAAAAGGCCAGGTTTTTTTGGGGTGATTATGGGAAGATACTAAAACCATAACATGATGAGGTGTTAAGGGCAGGTCAGACAGAAATAGAAATAGTTTGTCCTACTTTGGGGATGCACTTGAAGAGTTTACAAACCCTTTAACTTTATTCTCTCCTAACTACTCTTTCCATTTCCCTTCCCAGTAATCCATTGCATTGCTTCCTACTATAAGACTTCCAAATAAACATTGCCTGTCTTCCATAAAAATGCATTTATCAGCATGATGCTCTTTCCCTCTCCTTCCCCTTCCCTTCTGCAGTTTTCATCTCTCCATTGCAGCTATCTGTGAAGATCTAATTGACAAACCAAAATAAATTGAAAAAATACAATGTGAGGAGGTGAATGGGATTTTTGGTGGCCCATCAGCTTCTCTCTGCATTTGTGTTTACAATTCTCTCATAATCAGCAAATTTATGATTTACATTTTTTGTTTAAATCCAAACTGATGGTCCTAAAATTGATGCCAATGTTTCAGTTGAAGCTAGATGCATCTGAGTTTTGTAACTGTAACTGCTTTATGTTATATTTTCCTAATGAGACTAATATTTTGCTTTCATTTTTGCCCACAAGTTCCTTGGCTTTTACAGTGATGAGGAGCTTGGAGCCAATTTCATGCTTATGTTATGGTAATCCCAAAACTGTTTCATATAAACTAAATAAACTCTCCTTACGGGAGGGACAGAACCAGGATCCTTTCCAGCCAGTGTCCTAATGAGTAAGCTTCTTTTGGCTGTCTCTAATTCCTCCTCTTTTCTTTCTTTGTCATGCTGCCTCTTACTCTCTGGTTTGATGAATTTCGTTTTGGGTGATGGACTTGCTTCAATAAGAAGAGCGGAAGATATTCTGAATAAGGGTTTGCATGGTAGATAAGGCACTTTTTCAGGGAGGAGGGCTTTGAATACAGAAGTAGAAGATAGACTTTAGATGGGATGGGGTCTCCCATCACTGAGCTATTGCAGAGACAGGAGGGAATACCACCCCTCTGGCTGTGGTTTAAAAGGAGAGAATGAACACACATTATGCTTTTGGTTTTCTGGATTTAGTCCCAGATCTGAGATACTGGTGATACTAACTCACATTCATAGAAATTTTAAGAACTGGAGCTGGAGCAAACCCCTTTTAGGAGAAACCAAGTTGGTGATTACCCATACCGGTGCTCAGGCATCGCTGTCTCAGGCGCTGGATGGAGGCCAAGTCAATGAATCTGTAACATGCTGTAATCCTGGACCATACCAAACAACATCTGGGGTTTGATTAAAAATATATTTAGTTACATGCATACTTTCAAATTCTTCTATGCAGTGGATTTATCATAAACAGCTTAGTCCCATTTCCCAGGACTTGTGCTTTATGCTCCCACTCGTTGCATCCCATGGCTGCTACAAATGCCGGTACCCAATTACGGTGCCATCAGCCACACGTTTATCAGGTGTTGTCTGTCACCACGGAGAGAGCTGTGGGCAGAACTGCCAAGCAGATGCTGCTTATTACCTCTTCTGCTGTGTTTGCTCTATTTGCGAGCAAAACTAAAGAAAAAAACTTCAATAAGCTGCAAAATGCTTCTGTAAATTATATTCCATTTAAAACGGCCAAGCAATTTTTACTGCCCATGTTTTGTGCCACGCCACCCTTTGACACAAACTGTGTAAAGCTAAGGATGTTTTCCCAGGTGCTAAATCCACACTAATCACTGAGCAGGTAGGAAAGAAGAAATCTGAATTTCTGTGATTCCTGACCCTTTACTCCAAATCCATTAATACACATGGATTTAGCATGATTGGACCTGCTGGCAGCCAACTAATGGATTGACTCTGTAGTTAGTGATAAGGAAAATGATTCCACTACAATTCAAGCACTTCATTACCTCCTGCCCCCAGTCCACATTATACATATTTTCTAAATTTCAAGATTGAAAAGATACATGCAGTCTAAAGACAAAAGCTTTATGCACATCTCTGTGCACAGAAAATCATAATACACTCCTTGATTTTTTAATGTATACTGAAATTAGAGGACAGTTTTCTTCTGGCACAATTCCTTGCTGCCACAGTGCCACAGGGGAAAACTCATTGTATGTTTGGTGGGAGGAGAAGGAGTCCAGTCTCAGGGGGCGGTTTAGTTAATACATCATTGTAAATGAACTTAGTTGGTTTAGATGGGTGTGTTATTTGTTCCTTTTATCCATAAAGTGGGGGCAAAAAAATATTCAAGGAAACTTAGTCCTGTTTCTAAAAGAGTAGAGAAGATGCAAGCCTGATGCAGTGGATTTGTTTCTATTCGATTTGCTGACTTGCAGAGAAACTTTGGATCAATCACATAACGCTTCTGTGCCTGCGTTTCTGTTCTCTAAAATTATGATAATAAAACTCCAGAATATCTTGGAAAAAGGTTCAGACAAAGATCAAAATAAAAGCCAAGTGATACTACTTCCATAAAACCATCTGGGGTTGGGTTATTGAACCACCACAAGATATAAATGGGGATTTTTTTTTCTACTAATCACAGAGGTAGCTAATGGCAACAAAGCTGTGGTGAAAATGAGAAGTTTGGGAAGATCTGATGTGGCAGTGTGAGAGGAGACTGAAAAGATCAATTAGATTAGAGGAAAAATGAATTAAAGCTGGATCTTGTTCTCCCTGGAGTCAACGGCAAAACCCTCATTGACATTATGAAGCATAAAGATTCAGATCCAGAAAGTACAAACATGTATACATGAATAAATGGTGTAGAGGTACTCAATCCCTTAAGGTAAAGAAATGGCTCGTCAGTGAAACTGCAATGCAGAAAACTTACAGCAACCAGAGAAATTCCTGTCCTTATGGAAAATCTCTTACAGGTCAGTGCTGCACAAAGAGTGACAGATCAGAAAAGGAAGAATATCCACAATAACATTAAATAAAAATACCTAAAAGCTGAGAAAATTGGCATATTATAGGATGTGACTTAAACCTAGTATGGTGTAGAAACAGCTTAGAATTTTCTAGAAACTGGTCTTAAGGTAAATTGTCTATTTTGAGACTTCATGCAACTTTGGCTGTCTTGCCACTATCAAGGCCTGAGTGGACAATTTCATACATTTCTTGTTCTCATGCATCCTTAAAGCATTCTTTTCTGCCCTTTTCACATAGTTTATGTATAAAGGATTTATTCCCCTTTATTGAGAGCAGGAGGTATGGCAGATACCAGAGTTAGAAATGTAATAATGGGAATTACTTACTTTTTTTTTTTCCCCTATGCATCACTGTTTGGCTTCTACACAAACCTTTGTTTTTTAGACTAACTTTTGAAAGCCGTCGGTTTGTGTTGGCGTCACGGGAACTTGGATCTTACATGAAGAACTGCTCGAAGTGTGTGGGACTGCCACACAGCCAGGTATTTCCATACAACCACTGTTACGTCTTCTCTCTGTCATTGGGGATAATAACATCTGAATCAGACACTTGAATTAGAGCACAGAAAAACAGATGTGTCCTCCAAAACATTATGTTATTGTCTTTGGATTTTTCCCTTTTTAAATTGCTCAATAAAGATTTTAAATATTTTTTCTTACAACATTTAACACAAAGAAATGTTTTTCACATGTAATTTGTACATCGAAGGGGATCAAAAAAAGATATGTTTTGATGACACATAAAAGGGTGGTGATAATGCTTTGGAATTGTATTTGTAAAAACCTTACTGTGAAAGTTTTTGAATTGTTTGTGTGGGAGGAGAAAGGAAGAATAGTTAAACTATTAGTTGAAGTGAAACTATTCAAGCATCTGAATTAGACATTATTTATCTTTACCACAAAATTGTGGAACTCATTGCCACAGAGTGTTGCAAAGTGCAAAGGTATAATGGAAACCAGAGAGGAATTTGATAAATTTGCTGGGGATTGACTTGGTAATGGCTATTGCAAGGTTGAAATATGCAGGGCTCACACTCACTCGGGTGATTCTGGAGGCTGAATCCTGTGTGTCTGTGGTGAAGGATGCCCCTCCTTACTCTGCTAGACTCTTCCTGTAGGAGTCTGGCTGCTCTTGGAGAAGGAACAGCACACTGCTTGAGTCAGTGCGGTCCTTCTTAAGCTCTTACGCTCTGCAATTTGTAAGTAAACAGGGAGATAGGTGCAAGGATGGCTGGGGGGAATGAGCAAGTGGTGGGAAATAATGACATGGTGGGTAATTTGGAGGAGGCAGAAAGAAATAGTAGACTTGAAGAGTACTTGGTACCTCATGTGGAGGAAGAGGCTTGAAATAATAGGAGCTTTAAATAATAAGTTGTTCACAGATTTTGGATAAGGTGTCTCCTTCCCTCTTTCCTCTCCTCATCAACAGCTCATAGAATTTGACAGTCTTTAAAGGAGAAGGGGTCAAATGCACAGAGGAAAAAGGGGGATAGAGTCACAGAGGAAAGGATTATATGCAAAATTTTACAGATGAAATACATGTTTAAACAGCTGATGAGACACTAACACTCTTCTTTACCTGGACATAAATACCAGTATGCTTAAAGTGAGTGCATCCAGTCCTAGAAAGTGTAAAACAAAACCAAGGGCAACGTTTTTCAGAGAGCTGTGTACAGCAGCCAGAACACAAGACCTGTGGGTAATCAGAAAGTAGAGGTGGAAAATAACTTCACAGAAGTTGTGTCGTTTTAGCTAGTCCTATGGGAAATGATGCTGATAGTCAGGAGTTTTTGACAGGTATAAGCAAATCACTGCCTCTCAATCTATAGGTTAGGTAGAGTGTTAGCTTAGATCCTCCTAAATATGCTGAGGTAACTAACTGAGCATCCAAGAAAACAGGTATTGAAAGTGAAAGCACTGCTTAAAAGTGATTCTAGTATCTGCAATGCTAAATAATTTATTTTACATAACTCTGCATGTGAACAAAAAGAAAAGAGAAAAAGCCACCTAGAAATAACGGGACACAGTAGGCACTGAGCGACTGTTTTTGCAGGCTTTGTGAAACCAACTTCTTCACTAAAGCCATGTGAATATGTTGAAGACTGCAATTCTGGGTCTTCAGGAAGAATTTGAAAAGTAACGAGAGATCCAGATATAAAGAATCCTTAGTGCAATTCTCAAGCTAGAAAAATGATGGCAAAAAAAGTCATAATTTTTTACAAATGGTGCCAGAGGTATTTCCTAGTTTAAGACTTAAACCCAGAGCTAGCATGAATATATCAGCTGGACCGTACAAACCTGCTGAAATTCTGCTTAGTCCAGTTGTTAACCATTTTACCTGGCAAAGTGTAGGATGCTTCGTTCAGGAAAATATATGGGCCTGAGTCTGACCCATCTAAAGAGTGAGTTTCAGGGTTCTCAGGCTGTTTCTAAGGTTTATTCATGAATAATGCAAAAGAATACCATCAAAACTGTGGAGAGAAAAAAGCATTTACACAAGGTAATCCATGTTATTTGTGAGAAAACAGGTAGTGAAACATGAACTCACCACTCATCAGAACTCATGTCATTCTGATATATCATTTCTCTTTTTTCAATTAAAAAATGTTTGACTGAAATATGGGGTCTGACTCTGATGCACCTTGCTGCTGTACTGGTTTTACAAGGGTGCAACTCGTCTGAGTTAGCCTGGGATCAAAGCTGGCCTCCTGACCAGTCTTTGCTTCTCCTTTATCTATTAAAACGAGTTGTTTACAACTTAGACTCAAACACTGTAAGATTTGATAAATGAATTTTAACCTCAGGTCTCTTCTTAATTGGGGTGTCTGAAACTTGTTGTTTCAGTTAAAGCAGCCATCTTCTGAAGGTATTTGGGGACCAAGTCTCATTCCAGGAAACATTAATTAATTCAGTTCCTAACTGCTTGGAGGGTAGAGCCCACTGGCCATATGATGGAAGTACGACAACTCCTCTGATAAAAACCCCCTGTCCTTTAGCATAGGAGAAGCTGACTCAAACTCTTAATGAACTTACCCTTTTATCAGTACATTTCTTTACAAATTATTGGTGCCATTCAAGCTGCATTATCGCTCAGAAGTGCTTTACTATTTAGTAGGCACGGTATTGCGCAAGAGCTACTGCACGCAGGCTGGACCAGTGGTGAGAGGAGGGAGATCCTTGTGTGCTCTGGGCTGAGTGGTGGCATTGCTTCTCAGGGGACATCTGGGGCAGGGGACAACAAGCAGTGCTGACGGCAGGGTGCTGGCTGTGGGGAAAAGCCTAAGGATTAGGCAAAGGGAGACAACTTCTTGCCCTTGGTGCTAAATTTTCCCGCTGGATCTGCACCCTTAACCAACAGTAAATTCACGGGGGGTGTGAAGGGTTCCCTTTCTCTGCTGGGGAAGAACCAACTCAAATCAACCTGTATTTTATTGTGAGCATGTACAGATGTAGTTGACGTTGGAGTGATTGATGCACTCGAAGTTCACAGGAAAGTCTAGCTGGTGATAATTTATTCATACACTCAGGTCTTTGGTTGTTGGCATCCTGAAGGTAAAGATCAAAACAGCTTAATGCTGTAGGTGTAACATTTCAGTCAAGTTAAAGGTGCATTTTGGGCTGTGTAAGATCCTTGTTTTATTTATTTGCTTATTTACCAAGTAACTGTTGATTAATATTGTTAAGTAAATTAACAGATTTAAATAAATAGAGAAAAAAAGCTAAATGCTTTCTGTGAGACGGCTGTTTAAACAAAAATTCAAAACTAGAAATCAACAAAACAGTACTTTCTTTAATTCCTTTTTAGGAAATTTTAATTCATCTTGGCCATTTAAATGAAAGACAAAATAGAAGTGCTTGAAACACAATTTCTTTCAAAGCTCTACACTTTCAAAGACAATCTCCTTTAGCTCTACCTATGAGGAATCCTCCACTTCAGAGATCTTTCTTGGTTTTGTCCAGAATCATTGAACTTATTTCTGAGTGACCTGTAACTTTGTTAAGGATATGAAGGTAATTGAATAATACATTTACCATTCCATAAATTGAGCAATGTATTTTAGCTGCGTAAATATAGCTGACTCAGCGCTTTCCTTCCCAGTTTAATAGCCTTTTCACTTGCAATAAAAAAAGGGAAGCCCCGGGTTCATATTATACCACAACAGACTTCTTGCAATTGATTTGAAAACATGAACTGGAGAGCCTGTCGCTGGGGGGAATGAGCACCACCAGCCCTGTCCCCACTGCCCAGGGATGCCAGGAATGCCAACCGAGCAATGAACATGATTTACTGAGTCAGACCTGCCCTCAAATAGCTGGCCAGATGAAACACATCTGGAAGCCTGCCCACTGGAAAGACAGGAAAGGGCATTATTTAATGCCAGAGATTTTTTGGGAATGGGACCAAAAACATCTTCTGTGGGAGGAAATGAGAGAGGAAATGGCTTGTTATTCAGAAAAAGAGAGAGAAAGAGAGAGAAGTGAGCTGTGAAGGTGAGGATATGGCTGGCGAGGAGGAGAAGGTTCATGCACAATATGCAGGGAGGAAAAGAGCTGCTGGAGTAGGAAGTATCAACGAGCCAGCAGAGATAAGGAGGAAGCAAAGCCTGTTTGGAAGGTAAACAGTTCATGATGGAAAAGTGCAGCCTCGCCAAGAATAATAATTTACAGATAATTAAGGGAAAAGGCTAGCATAAATATGAGAAAAACGACAAAAGCCTCAAAGAGGACTTGAAAAAACCCCATTAACCTTAGGATTCAGCATGTTACAATTGACAGCAAACAGGAAGAGGAAAGACAGACATTATATAATTAAGTCCCAGACAATCTACCTTTTAATAAGTGTTATCAGTCAAATTTTTATGTTGACTCAGACAGTAGAGGTTGCTTTCAGCCCAGAATTATATCACAAATTGTTCAGTGCTGGAAATTGCCACTTACCAGGAAAAGCTGCCCAACACTACTGGTTCCAGGGACCCACATTCAGGGAATCAGCAAAGTACTTTAAACCCCCCGCGTTTTTACATAAAAGTTCAAAAAGAGGTGAAATCATTTCGGTATTAAGGGGAGCCAAATCTTGCCCAGAAATACATGTTCCAGGTCAATATTAAAATATTGTGAGGAAGCTTATAATATTGTACCTGATCTGTAGATGAAACTGGTAGGATTTCATTCTCTAATGCCCATTCTCAAGTACTGAAAATTGCAAAAATTGCAAGTAGGAAAAAACAGATTTTCATCAAAACAATTTGAAAAAGGCTGAAATGGAAGGTAGAAGTGTCAGGAAGTAAGCTAGAGAGCTTTGTATGTCTCTGTACTCTCTACACAGTGTAATAGCTGCTCTAGAGGAAAAAAAATGCTTTTACTGTAGTAAGTGGCACAAAACATGGTGCTTGGCCTCAGCACTGCCCCTCTATCCCTGCCCAGTGGCCAAGCACAGTCCTTTTGCCTCTGGAAAGTCTCCCAGAAGAAATAAATATTATCATGCATGATTCCCTTAGGATGATAACAGAACTAAACAGAATCGTTTTCCTTTCCAGGATGAGAATCTTCTCTTGTTCACTAAAACACCAGGAGAATGAGCATCCTTACAGCATTCTAACAGGAAATAATGACAGAAGTAATTTCTGTTAATATTTCAATGTACAGCAGGGTAACAAAAACCTACAAAGGTTTGTGGGGCTGAATATATACATACATAGATTTTTTTTTTTTTTAACACAACTTCTGACATGGAAAATATACTATTAACAAATGGATCTTTCTTCCTACACTTTCAGATTTCATTGGTGCTTAAAGGAAGGTTTAATTCTTTTATCTCTGGGGGATGAGGATAAAACCATTTTCTGACACACACATAATTATTTGTGACATCTTAAAAAACTGTATGGAAGAAAATGTGAGAGTGTGGGCATGTCAGTGTCTTACCTAACACGCCCCAAATCCAAATGTAATTGATAATTTCCTATTAAAATAATGTGATGAACCCACTTATTTTTTGCGTGTTGCAGAGGGAACGTTTGGTTTCATTAATACTTATCTACTACTGGTGTATACATGCTTGAGTTGCTTCACAGCCCTCTTGCGTGTTCACTAGGATGATAGCTAGAGGCAATCAAACGGGGGCCAGTAGTACAATGCTCCTTTGAACAATGTTTCACAGAAAAGACATCTGTTGTGCATACAATCCGTCTTTCAATGACTAAAAGAGGTGTTACCAACATTTCACTTCCTCATACAAATCTCTAGGTTCCTTAAATTCCACATATATGCCATCATAAATAGTACAGTTTTCTTTGTGAAGACACACAGCTTGATTTGGATATTAAAGGCATCTTGAAATTCATACATCCGGACTGGATAAGACATTTCTTCATCTGTAGGGCCTATACAAATATTGTTCTAGGGGAGATTCAGCTGAACCAGCAATTGGGAAAACTGAGTCCGTTGAAGGCAAATGTATTTCTTATTTCTTGGCTACAATATTAATAAGTGAGGTGTGAAATTCCCCTTTCATGACATGGTATTTGCAAGTTACTCAAAGCAAAATATTTGTGCTACATTCTGTTCACCTTACTCACTCCATTAGTCCTACCACCTTCAAGGAGGCTAGCACTGTGCATACAGCTAGCGGGATTTGGCTCTTTATTCTACTTCAGCCCGCTGCAATTTGGTTTTGCACTATGACAGACCAGGGAGATAGACGCGTGCATTAAATTTAAATTGCATTAACTTCCCCTAGTCTGAACTGCCGCTGACATTCGGGTTTGGGTTTCATGGTGCTGCAGCCTTGTACAGCAGTTTTGGCTCTGCAACTGCGACAGGTTTTCCGTTCCTGAAAAGTAGAGGCATTGGAGGAGTCCCACTTTTCAACCACCTTTGGGTTGACATTGTTACGTACCAGAAGACAAAACTTGTCCACCTCATTCCTGCAGGGCCAGTGGTAAAACGGTGTTATGGCAATATTTAGGGGTCTGCAAGCTAAGCTAGATAGTAGCATTACAAGAGAAGTCAGAGAAAGGCCTAAACTTAAAGGAGCAGAAGGGAAAATGGCCACCCCATACACAACCCGGTACTGACAGAGAAATACGTGTTGGCAAATGCAATGGAGACCAGTGGCCATTCAGCTAGTCCCGCTGCTATAAAGCACCTGATACCAGCCATTACTAACACAACCTTGTGTAGGGAAAGGCCAGTGTTATTGTGAAGACTGAACGTACTAAGCCATGTGTCTTGTGAGGAGGGAGTACTTTCTTCGGAAAGGCTACAGCCTCCTTGTTAAATAATAATTTAAAAAAGTTTTTAACCCCTGTGGGTTTCTGCAGCATCTCAACATAAGTTGCCAAAGATTTCTTTTATTAAGGCGCTTTCCAATACTAATCTACTTAGTCAATATCTTAGAGTTCTGCATATGTATGTGCGGGTTTGTAATTTCAGCTTTAAATACGTATAAAATTTATTCTGACTTTCCTATCGCAGCGCTCCTCTCTTCAATTTTCAGTGGAGCGGCTGCGGTGGGTGACTACTGCTGGGGCATGCTGCGATAAGAGTAGCTGCTGCTGAGCCTTTCAGTGGCAATTGCCTCTAAGCCGGAGCTTCATGGAGCAGCAGCTCGGATGGGCCAAGGCGGCTGACTCAGGAAACACAACTTGAAACGTCATTATAATAATGAATTCAGATCTTGAGCGGGCTGACAGCGCTGGATTTACAAATCCCTGCTCGAAGACACAGGGCCGATGCTGTATTTTAATTAGCAGCCTGGTTGATCCCAGACTTCCAAAAGGGTGATGCTGCAGCGTGCGCAGACGTCGCTAAAGTAAACAGCACCTTTGCAAGAGCTGCACTTCAGCCTGGCGAACATCCTTCAGGTTTCCAGGCTGGCCGTTTGTCAAGCCCGCAGCATTTGGTGGCTGCTGGTAATGGATTTTTTGTTTGTTTTATGAAGAGTTTCATTCAAACGCTTTGAAGAACCTTGGCAGCACTTAAGTGAGCACAGCTCGCGGTGGAAAATGAAAGTCAGAGCAGCAAACTGTCAGGGTGTGCCAACAGCCCGCGAGTTCAGAGGATTCAAAACTCCAAGGCGATACTTTAGTTAGTTCACTGTAATAAGAAATAATTCTGCAGATCTAATCTGAATGCAACATACTGAAATGCTAATGTGCCTTTGGGTCTGAAGAACTCACAAAAGAGTGATGCCGGCATTGTGTCGGCAGTGACATTACCTACATTATGATTTTCACAAAAACATCCAGGGGAAAAAAAAAAAAGATGAACTGATTCTTCATTTTAAACAGGAACAGGCTGTACTTACTTATTACAAGTCTACAGGCATATGAA
The DNA here is from genome assembly GCF_964188355.1 of Buteo buteo. Lineage (NCBI taxonomy): Eukaryota > Metazoa > Chordata > Aves > Accipitriformes > Accipitridae > Buteo > Buteo buteo. Next base: position 85,977,619 of record NC_134204.1, on the reverse strand, counting down.
TAATCTTCCTCCTCTGATTCCTTATGCACTTTAGTAATCCTCATCTCCTCTGCTCCTTGAGCTGGCTGAGCTTGTGCACTGTGAGCAGAATACATACCCTACCTCCCGCCCGTATCCCAAATTTGCATGTTGAAACTAGCCACCTAAATTCATATTTAGGCATCCAGTTTCCAAAGCCACAGAGCCTCTGAAAAAAACTTCTGCAAGTTTGACACCAGGTCATGTGTTTGACACCCCTCAACATAGAAATAATAATTTGAAGTGCACCATGATTGAGATAAAAATACAAACTCGCCTGGCATTAGTTGTCATTGCTGACTGGTCTGTCAACTGTGTCATGGTGAGGAAAAACGAAGGAAGGATGACAAAAAAATCCTAAAAGTATCTTCAGTGTGGATGTGAATTAACAATTCACGTTGAAAGTTGACTGTCTCCTCTTAAACGCTTCCTGCTATGACCATTGACAGCAACACGTGCAATGATGGGGCAAAAGGAGAGATGGTTCTGGAAACCCTCACAACCTAAGTGGTGCTCGTATCACTAAGAGAATGATGAACTCAGAAGTCAGTGCCTACGGTAGTCCATCCACGGCTGCACATGGCATTTGCTTCTCACAAATGCTGCACTACCAGGGGTGTCCCCTGAAATGTTAGCAGAAGGACCAGGGAAGAACAGGGACTTTCTGCCAGAAAGCTGCCTTCTGTCTTAATATATACACACAGCCCTTGACAGGGTGATGTGCTCCCCTCCAACGGAGTTTCCCTTGTGTAAGCTCTTTCAGCAGTTTTTAAACAGGGAGGGAAATATAGTCTGCTTGTCAAACACCAACTGGACACATATAAAATACACTCAGAATTCTTTATAGATTCACAGTATTTTATAAAGGATTTAGTTTCACACACTCTGCAAGGTCAAAAAGCAACATCAAAAGAGAAAACTCCTTCTGGGATCATGTCTTCTGCACTGAGCATTACCACACGCAAGCAAATAGTGGGTGACTCATACCTGCTGTTTCTTGACTCTGGGTTAAACTTGGAACATAAATTATGTCAATCTGCTCATGTAAATTTTCCACAAATCATGACTGGTTTGAGTTATATGGCATGCTTTATTTTCCCCAACTGCAGGTATATTTGAATTCAAGTAGGCTGTCAAGTAAATATTTAAAGGTGAGACGTATAAATGAACACAAAGTGCAGCCACTAAATGCTGATGTTCTGGTCCTTTTTCATGGCATAAGAGCCAGAAGATTGTCATGCAAATATAAAGGGATATCTTGATTAAAAATAACATGTGCTACCATAGCGTGTCTTGAGCAGTGAATAAAGATTTGTCATTTGAAGAAGTTATAGTTTTAAAATTTAAAATAAAATATTTTTTAATTAGAGATTGTCTTCTTTGCTTCCAGGCCATGATTATATCATTATTGTTCAGGATATTACAAATGCCAGAAGATGCGAAAGAATTAAGAATCAATTAATTATTAATAAATTGTAATTGTATTTGAAGGTTGTGGAATATTGAATGTATAGAATAAGAATTGGCTCGGAATAATGGTGGAGAAGAAATTGTTAAAGAAAAAAAGATTTTTTTTTGAGACTTTCTCTTTTGCTTTTTGATCATAGGCTAAGTTACAGCCATCTGTCTGTTTCTGCATCTATCTAAATATGTGCCTGAATATATTTTGGGGGGTTATGTCTAATTTACCAGGCCAGCAGAAAGCCACATCCACTCTAGATGTATTCACTTCTTAAAGCTTCAGATAAAGGGGTCAAGGTCATAGCTGAGCCAGCTTGTAGAATAGGAATTGAATCACAGTAACTTTCCTAGGTTGAGAAATGTAGACAGGAGTTTTGCTCTGTGATTCATTTCTTTTTAAGCGCATCCAGTTCCATCTCTCATGCTTGAGAATTTTTTTAAGCTATCCCTTTGTTTTAGATCTTCCTGAGCACAACTTTGTGTTAGTGCTGAGAAAACAAGAATAGGTCGGGTTTAAAAGTGCCGCTGTAGGTTTTGAGTGCTTTGTTCTGTATTTCAGGTGATCCAGGGAAAAATTCTCTCAACAGATTCTTGGAGAAGTGACCATCAGTCCAATCACAAATAAAACTCTTGTGTTTCCAAAGGAGGTGTGCCTCTTAATGAGTAATGCTCAAAAGTCTACCATAAACAAGGATTTTGGAAAACTCAAGTTCCACCTAGCTTGCAGAGGTTAAATTTTACCTGGCAGCCAAATGGTTCTCTTTGCATGCTACATGGTATACAATAAGGATTAATTATCAGTTTGGAAACCATGTCATTTACTATTAAAGGCTTTCATCACCATAGATGAAGTACTGAAATTATCATGCTGCAAGCTTTGTCTGTAATTTAGTCAAATATATCACCTTAAAGTAGAACAATAACTATGGAGATTAAAATTTCACCTTTTTTTGAATCCTGATGGTTGGAAGCCATGCCAAGGTGCATGGCTTAGGTGTCCAAACATGCTTTTCTTAAAGAATATGCTAGCACTAGCAAGCAGGAATCATAACTGGCATGGTGTCCTGAGTTGTTAACGATGGAGAAATTGCATAAGGGACAATTTAATTAGGAAGGCATTCTTCCTCCACAGTTCCAGGCAGACCACTGAGAATCAGCAAAGTTGCTTTTGACTCCACAGGAGGACAGTATAAAGGACTGGGCGCCAGAGGGTCGTGGGACATACAGATAAAACACACAATTAGGCAAATTTACAGGACATGTCCTATGCATTGTGCTATGCTATGGGAAACTGGTGCAACACAGTTGTTGGCAGAATCCACAGCTTAGTGGCAGCCAGGACCCCCAAATCTACCCTATTTGGCAGTGGCAGATTTACCAGGAAAAGACCGTGTCGGTGCCAAACCCCACAAAACACAAGAAGCTCCAAGAAGAGGCATCCTACTCTGCGTGTGATTATTTTGGTGTGCAACTTCAGGTCATTTACCAGTGAAATTTGGGCATAAACAGACCAACGGTTTTTGAAACTTCAGTCCAGGGCTGGTAGAAGTACATCTTAAAAATGAAGTAAGACAGTAATCAGCTCATCTGCAAAGCTCTTTGTTCACTGAATAGTACATAACAGCTTCTCTTGAAAGAAATCATAGCAACTGAATTTAAGATGCTATTTTTATTTTGCAAAATGAAGCATAATTATTTAGAACATTTTCTAAAAGAGCACTTTGTAACCTAAGAAAAATATAATGCAGTAACAACATAATATCTTAAGATATTCTCTCATTCTGAGCAGTACTGCCTCTGTGTATATTCAGAATAACATTAAGCAGAAATATAAATGACTTACAATTGTTTTTCTGGGAGGTAAAAAGACTCAGGGACCTATGAAAGACCAGAAAGTACTCCAAAAATCATGCTGTAACTCCTGTGAGGCTTTTGGGTATGGGATGTTAGTTTGAGACTCCATTACCTTGCTTTATAACTGTTTTATAGCCCACATGCCAAAATAGCACTAGTTTAGTTTTGATATACATGTTAATGTATTTCTTTGGAAATTATTACTGCTTTTATTTGCTAAATTGGGGAAAATTCCAAATCATGTGCCATTTGTTTTGTATGTTCAACCTCTGCCTGAGTTCACTCCTTATATTTACAGTCTGTGTTTCACAGTGTATGCTGTTGCTTCAACATTTTATTTAGCAAAATAGAAATAGAGGAACAAATAAAGGCACCAAATGTGAAGTATAGCCAGAAGGCTTTGACAGAAATAACAGCAGGGCTACTTCATCTTTACAGCATTTGATTCAGTGACATTGCAACTGACAAGGTTTCTGCTTTGAGCATTTAATTCTGTAATTTAAAGTACAGTTCAATACAACATAAAAAGGAGGAATGTCCAATTCAGTCACACACATGAATCCAAAAGTTTAAAGTGATATAAACATGCATACTTGATTGTATTTTTAATTTGAGTATTTTATATTCAAATATAAAATAGTAGAAAATAATGGTAGTCAGGCACTAATATATTTTGCAGATGTCTGAAACTTAAGTAATACTTCATAATGCAATTGTTTATTGACAGAACATGATAACTAAAATTTTGAAATCATGGCAACTTCGTAAATTATACTGAATTTCAGAAACAGATCAAAGCATAACAGTAAAATTCCAAAGTCATTCAGAAATAATAGAAAAATCTATTTGATTGAGGAATCTTTGTCCAGTGTATTATGATATTCACTTTCATACATTAGATTATAACCTTATAGAAGGAAATATTAAATTAGATAAAACAGACTAGTATGAATGTAAGAGGTCAAAATTTCTGAGTGACTTTTCGAATAAAGAGAGAACTATGACCTTCTCATTGTTATCTGTATTTCTTTTCAGGGATACAACATTTTGTCACATTAGCTTCTGATTAGTTACACATATGGTGAAAAATTATTATTCTCAAACAACAACATAGTCCCCACCTCCTTGTAGAAGACAATATTATTATTATTACATGTGGTTTCACTTACCAACTCTGATAATGTAGAACCTGATGCTATGAAAACAAAATGCCTGGACAGTCTTGAAAGGCTTGCCTGCAGCATATTATGAATAAAGAGACAGAGATGATTGACTGGAAATAACAAGGCAACAACTTAACTCCACAGTATTAGCAATGGCAATCATGAAAGAAGAGAGCGGGGCGATATTTCTAACCTGTTATGCCCTGTGGTGTCTCCAGTGAGATCTAATTGCCCCATCTCACCAGGTCTATTGTAATATCATTTTAAAGATCAGAATAATTACATTTACTCCTAGCTGAAGATGTTACAGGATGAAAGTAAAATCCAGATTGCATAGGGGTTATTTAGGGAAGATCCAACTGACCTACCAGAAGCATCAACTTCACTACTGGTGGAGATGTCCTGGCTGTCGAACTCTGCAGTCCCTGTGTAACAGAGTATCTGGACATTGCAGGTGCCTGAGCTATGGTAAATAAATGCATTTGCCAGAGGTGACTTGGTTATATCCACTGGGTACACCTACTCTGTGTCAGCTGCTCCGTGGGAGTTTGCTATTAAATTCCTTCACCTTTCTGATACGGGAAGTAGGTATGGTCACGTTCAGCTGATCCCCAAAAGAATATTCAGAAGTACATAGGAATTTGGAAACAAATCCTGTTTTGAAGTATGAAAATGGTTGGGACTGTTTACCTTAGACAGGAGGGGCATGAGAAGAGATGCTGTGCAAACATATAGTGCAGTAAATGCTCTGGAGCACGCAGATCCATGCATTTCCACTGTCTAGCTCATCAGGAGAGTGTGAGGGGGCATTTCATAAAACCCAAAGGTGGAAAATTAAAGAATGATAAATTAAAAAAAAATATCTTTCACACAAGATATATAAAAACTGTGAAACTCCTTATCACAGAGGCTCTTGGAGGACAAGAAAGTAATAGGATTTAAAAAGGATTAGACATTTATATGCATATCTGGAAGAGTCAGGGGTATAATTAAAGATACCAAACATTTCGGAAGGGCTATTAAGCCTTGCATTCAAGCCTTACACCAGCCTCTGTTAATGATGGTATTTCTACATGGACTCTCACAGTCAGACATGGGCTGGCTCTGCCGGTACTCTGATGCCACTTGACATGAAACAGCTTCACCTACTGCAGCCCCGTTAAAGCAGCATGGAGGGGAGTGAGGGAGGTTGAGCAGAGCTGTCAGCTTGCAAAAAATGGTAAAACCTGGAGGTCTGGCAGTTTTGACCATCTGAGAGTGGTACCGAGACCCTGGGTGTGAACCGCTGTAGTAACAACAATGTTCCTGAGTGCTACCATTCCCCTTCCCATCTGCACCTTTTCACAGATGTTATTCCCGTGACATTTAATTTCAGCACCTGTGCAAGGTAAGTGCAAAAGCAGAGCTACCTCACACTTTAAGAAAATAGACAACATGCAAGGTCTGGAACTCCTGCCATATTATATTTATTTTTCTCTCTGGGTTGTTCCAAATCTAGTAATGTCCCTTTTGTATGTTGCTGCAATAGTAAAACAGCTGCTACAGTAAAGACTACATCTTCAAAAGTTGGCTTAAATTTCTAAAAATCAAATTAATATTTAGTTGCTTCTATAATTTATTCCCAGAGGGCTTTTCTAGGGATGCTGTATATTCAAGAAGAGATTTTCCTCCCTCCAAATGGTTATAGTTACTTGCCTGACAGGAAAGAAGAAATATATTCACACAGACATGAAAATAAGTAATCTATAGCTTGTTTTCTAGGTTTGGTAATATGACTTTTGATACCCTTTCCAGCTGACTATTGTAACAGCATAGAGAGGATGAACACTGTTCTGTTTCTTTGTAGGTAGCAGGGAGTGGTTATTTGTTTCTTTGCACCATCTGTGTCTCATCAGTGGGACTCAACACAGGCAATGGCTGAACAGGGACAAGAAGGAACCATGCTTTCTCCTGCAATGCTTTTACAGGTGCAATAAGACATGTTAGAAGGAGGGAACTTACTGTAATATCTGTGCTATACTTGTTGGCTGGCTGTATTGGACAAGACTTAAAAAATGGTCGTTCAGAAGTAGTCTGGAGTCAAAGCAAGAGGCTGACTTTCAAAAGCTAGAAGGAGTGTTTCACGGTGCTGTTTGTCAAGCCCAGTTCTCTATGGCAACTAGAACGCAGTTCTTGATTGTATTTTCAAAAGCAATTGCAAAACCTGTGATCTTTTCTTCCCTGGTCATTTTTGTGAACATGCTTTAGGCTCCTACATTGTCTTCGTCCCTTTGCAAGATGACCAGACCAACTGTGCTGCACACTGTCATTAAAGTGTGACTATCTCCCTATTCAAATTAACTTTCACATACTCAACCAAATGGGTATTACTCTGATCTTAGGTCTACTGCACTATGATAACAGAACATGGCATTGTGCTGTTTTACTTGATTATATTGTCACTTTCATAATAGTTTTGCATTGCAGAATTATATAATTTCTTTCTACTGTTGAAGACATAATATATACTTGATGAAGAAAGTGCTATTTGAGAATTATGCAATAACTATGAGTCGTGGTTTAACCCCAGCCATCAGCTAAGCACGACACAGCAGCTCTCTCACTCCTCCCTGGTGGGATGGGGGAGAGAATCTGAAGGGTAAAAGTGAGAAAACTTGTGGGTTGACATAAATACAGTTTAATAGGTAAAGCAAAAGCTGTGCATGTAAGCAAAGCAAAACAAGGAATTCACTCAGCACTTCCCATGGGCAGGCAGGAGTTCAGCCATCTCCAGGACAGCAGGGCTCCATCACGCCTAACTGTGACTTGGGAAGACAAACTCCATCACCCCGAATATCCCCCCTTCCTTCTTCTTCCCCAGCTTTCTATGCTGAGCATGACATCCTATGGTCTGGACTATCCCTTGGGTCAGCTGGGGTCAGCTGTCCCGGCTGTGTCCCCTCCCGACTCCTTGTGCCCCCCCAGCCTGCTCACTGGCGGGGTGGGGGGAGAAGCAGAACAGCCCTTGGCTCTGTGCAACCACTGCTCAGCACTAACACACACATCCCTGTGTTATCAACGCTGTTTCCAGCACAAATCCAAGACATAGCCCCATGCCAACTGCTATGAAGAAAATTAACTCTATCTCAGACAAAACCAGCACATCATGCATTGAGATACGAGGGTTTTAATATGAATGTCTTAATATACAAAGGATATCATAAAACATAAGAGCTTCTTCTATTTTTGGGGATAATAAACCAGAAGCTGCACTAGTGAATTGATGTGACATATTGCATTTTTGTCAGTTTACACTGCATTGAGATCAAGCTTCCAGCTTTACCCTGGTGAGGTTAGGAAATCCTGATGGTTACGATATTAAAGTATTCCTTAGATTCAGTTCCTGGAACTGCTACAACCTTTGTGATTAACCTGGGGCAAATCTCTTAGCTCTTCTGTGTTTCATTTCTCCATCTAGAAAGCAGGAGCAGTAATACCTTCTTACTTCACAATGATACTGTATAAATTACTACATGAGCATACATATATAAATGATTGTGTATCATTTGAATACTGCAGTAACTGGGAGCAAACCAACTGCTGGAGACATATTCACTCAAATCTGCAGTAGCTGTTTGGCCGTGATGGGAAATCAGTCAGCAAGGTCTGAATAACTCGACACAGAAACATCCCAGAAGAAAAGGCTTTCTTTAGCACCATTTTCACAGAGAATGATAGCAGAAGACGACAAGGGTCTTTCTCCCTGCAACCAAGTTAACATTTAAGTGCAATTCAAGAGAAGGCCAGAACTGCATTAGTACAAAGATGGGTAATGTTGAACTGCTGATGGCTCTTCCATGCCTACTTGGATGATCTCAGCCATCAGAGCTACTGAAGTTGGGAACTTTCATGAACATTTACTGTTCTGTTTTTTTTTTTTTTTTTACAAAGCATGGGCAGATTTGGCACAGTTGTTCATGCAGTACCTCAGGTGTGCATGTGATAAACACCTTGCTTGTAGTTGAGGATTACTGGAGGAGCATGTTCACCATGAAGGTCCTCAGTGCTCTCCCAGGTGCCAGACCAGACATATCCATACAGCAGGGTAGCTGTATGGAGCAGATCAGAACCATTAGTTACACATATGGTAACATATGATTAGAATAGATTAGAACCACTTGATGCTTCAATCCTTCAGCCTTTGTTGAATGTAACACAGCTATAGGAAAAGATGGTCTAATTTCAAATTTTATATGGGCCTCTGCAGCTTGGTAAAGACCAAGTGGTGTCTAGAAGACAATGGGAGAGATTTGTACCACATAGATAAACATCCCACCTGGAAATACTTAGCAGCCTTCACTGTGCATCCACCACAGAACAAAGCTTTATGATGAAGCCCGTAATTCCCATGTATCTACTTCTTTCATATAAGTGTATAGCTACTGCAGTTGCATTAGGGGACTCCCACAGCAACGGGGCAAATTTTGTTCATTGCCAGTACCACACCATTTTTGTCTGTATTGTTACTGGATGGCACGTGAGTGAACTGCACGCCTGTGCAGGTTAGATGCTTACAGAGCAGTAAATAGGGGCTGAAACAGCTGTGGCCAAAGGAATCACAGCTGACAACAACCCCTGATCCAGGTAATGAGCCCTTCATGCCAATTACTTCTTGTGGAGGTCTCACCTTCACTTCCTCCACACGTACAGCCTCTGCCAAAATTAACAGGAGCCACTTGCATAAAGTGATAGGCAATCTTCTGGTGTATTGGGAGTGGTATCCAGTTTACAAGTGGAAAAGGAAGAGTGACAGAAAACCCAGAAAATCCTCAGCTCGCTTAAGAAATCCCTTTTCTCCCTTTCAGAGCACTCATTGTTTTCTCACAGGTTGGTGTTTTTCTTTCTACTGATGCTGAATGCTGATAAGACCATTCTTGGTGCAGCCTCTGGAACTCACTCAGCTGCTGAACAAACCCACGGAGTTTCCTTTTCACTATATTACAGCAAATTGCGTGATTTATACACATCTCTGGCCAAATGCCACCTCAGTAACGCCAGTATAAATCCCAAATAATACCACTCACGTTGGCAAATATGGCACAGGATTTGCAGGGGGATAGCAGAGTGGCAACACTGCAATAAACTGAGTTAACTACTTTAACACCATATTTAAAAAGAAGCTTGCTTTCTGTTGATACTTGTGTTTCTGTTGCCCTCTATAGCACCAGTTGTAAGTAACAGAAAGGTTCCTATATCTGTTTTTAATTAACATTCAATAAAGCAGATCTTACATACTACAGCTTTAGCTACCTGAACTTAAGTCTGTCATCAGGCAAAACTATCATATGAAATTACTGCATAATAATTATTAAAATATTTTCCTGAGATTTAATGTTAACTTATTTATTCTCATATTAAATACAAGCAAGAATTATTGCAATTGTGTGGTCCTAAAGTTTTATGCAGTTCTACAGTGGAAAGGCTGCAAAAGCCTGGTGTTTTAATGGGACTGGCAGACATGCATTCCTCCAACTGCATGGGATAGAGGTGCTGCTCACCCAAGGTCCAATAAAACTCTACATCAGCCGTGAATGAATCATATGTTCGATTTAACCAGAAACACTATTTTTCAAATGCATAAGGGTTCAATATGTCCTGATTTTGCACTGATCAAAACTTCACTGGCTTCTGTCAGAGTAAGGCAGGGGATCTGAACAAAAGAAACCCACATAAAAGTAAATCTAGCAGAGAGAATACATAAAATAAATGGCATGTTAGCTGAGTACAGTCCTCCAAAATGGATTAAGGGATCAGGTCACCCAGTGCCTCAGGACAACTTCTCAAATCTGAAATACCCTGGTGTTCACTGTCAGTAAATGTCCTGGCGGAGGCTTCTTAAAAAACGGGAACCCTAACTGATCATCCCCTCTGGAAATGTACATAAAAGTCACAGAAACAGTTTAAAAAATAATAATAGAAGAATAGGTTATTTACAAGTCAGTCTTTGACCAAAGGCCAAATCTCCATCTACTGATGTGGAGTGGCAGTTCTTTAAACCTTAGGCTAACATGTTGCTGTATTCCCAAGCTTTAAATAATTTTCCTTTGAAACGGGGAGTTTAAAACCCTCAGTAAAGTATGCACGCGCAGCCTTCACACTGAAATCCAAATCTGAAGTGCTTGCTCTGCAAAGCATTTTGTATTACACACCTGGGGCATAACATACATGAAAGGCTCTATATGATTCACCTCACCTCCCCACATAACCTTGTATTTTTTTAATCTTTTCACTTAGCAAGAACAGAAAGATCACTTGTAAAGATTACAGGAAAAAATACAGAATCTAGAAAATGGCATTTTTTTGCTTTAGGAGTAAACAGGGGGTGGTTAAATGTGATTGTTTATCTCAAACTTTATACCAGCTTTGCCGTGGGCTTGTTCACAGATCTTCTCTCCTGCCATCGGGATGAGCCAAAGAGCCTCCATTTGCACAAGCATATGTCCCAGTAACGAGTCCTAGGGGTTCTCCTTGCAAATAACGTCCCAGCCCCTGTAAATGGGACTAAACACCAAAAATGACTGATGCAAACTGTGACAGGTAAGATATTAAACAGAGAACTGGATAAGAGGATGGGTAGTTTTCTATACAGAGAGCTGATACCCTTTTCCAACTTCGAGCTAATGCTCATTCATCCTAAGAAAAACCCACCGATGTGGCATTCATTTTCGATAGACACGTACAATTTAATGTGGTTTGTTCTTTGCATTCAGTAGCAAATATTTTTGGCACCTAGTAGCTTGCAAATCCACAGGTGTCTCCCAGCCCAGTAAAGATTAAGGAATAAAATAACAGAACTTTATTTTTCAACGGATGAAAGATATCCGAATAAATCACCTTTTATCATTAGAAGAATAAGTTATCACCTATTTAAAAGGTAAGTGCATGCTCTAGCTCATTCTTCATCTGCCCTTCAAGTGTAAACAGGCATTTTACCGAGCCTAAAGCTCTGCTGTGATCAGACCACAGCTGACAACAGAAGGGATGGTTATTGTCCTGCTGCCACTGCATGCAATGCTGTTGAGCTGCCCTTTATTAGAGAAACTTCAAATCAACTGATTGTACAGTTGCCTTGTATAGTAGTGGCAAATAAATAAATGAAGTCAAGACCCGCTATCACCATCCTGCCTTTAACTCCGTTTCTAGTTATAGAAGACACCACATGGGCTCAGCCTTGTACAATAGAGTATTGTACAAGCCAGTAAAATCAACTTTGGGGGTGCAATGCCTGTGGGTGGGTGGATATCAGAAATTCAGAATGCTGTTGATTTCAGCCCGGGTTATTTTGCCTGTTGCATCCTTTGCTAGTGGTGCAGAAGGTGTCCTACTCCTGGCAGCACCAGCATTGGGAATATTCCCCGCGCCTGGTAACATTGCACGAAGAATTCAGGATTGAGGAGGAAAAAAGTCAGTGAAGGGGATTTATATCCTTTGGCATTCCCTGCCAATGGGCTGCAAATTAGTTTAAAAAGCAGAGCCACAAGAAAAAAGATCAAAACCAGCAACAGGCTGCAACGGACTGGAATTCAGCAAGGCTCAGGGGTGGGAATGAGATAGCTGTAAACCACCTTTGCTCCTCTCTTAATTTGGTGCTGATCTTGTTCCAGTTTAAATTGGAGAATCCTGACGGCTGCTCTGAGTTATAGGAGTTACCAGCATTCTCAGGAGGTTTTCTTCTGTCTGCTGTTTGCGAAGTGAAAGTCACGCAAGGAAAGTATCTTGTGTCAATCATAGGCTGGGATGCCTTTGATGTTAGCATTTACTTAAACTTTTATACTATTTTAATATTTCACAGCTAACTTGTGACAAGGGCAATAACAATTAAATTAAAGCAAATAAACTGGCTGGCTTTAGATGTACCTTATCAATCCCAGTCCTTCCACACATCTCTTAATGATTTTGCCACCGAACTGTCAAAGACATGATTAAAAAAAGGTGCCTGCTAAAAGTCTTCATGCTGATGAATTTGATCCTGAGCACTCTGTTCCTACTCAGCGCAAATGCTAAGCAATTAATTCTTAGCCATGACTTATGCCACTGGCAATTAAAGCAGGATCTGGCACAAGAATTTTTGAAAATAAAAAATACAATGTCTTGTGGTGTGTCACCACATTGTGCTGTTTTTTGATCCAATAAAAATATATATAAGTGAAATGGATGAAGAAGGGAAAGAAGAATAGATGTGAAGTTTAAGGAGGCAGTTAGTCAGCACACTTTTCTGGTGACTTCTGTGCTATTTTTTTCAGGTACCATACAGTCTGGCCACTCAGTGCCCTGCAACACATAGACTGTTAATTTGATCATCATTGGTGCGTGCAGATGAAATACAGTTTTCCCTTTGCTGATGCAATCCTACGCCTATTCTCAGCAACGAAATCAGTTCATTATCCAGTTTCATGATTATGTCTAATTCAAAAAATCATTTAAGCATACACCTAATTATGTCCTTTTTCAGAAAAGTCTTAACACCTCTGTGGTTTTAAAGCATTTGCAAAAGGTGGTGATTTCAGTGTGGTTTACAAATGTGGTCCAGGAAGTTTCAAGATCAGAGATACTGTCAGGAGCATGCCAGGTCCTGAATGGTGCTGATTTGATGCTGCCGTCTGAGTAGCTGGGCACCAGCATATCCTCTAGCCAGATACCAGTCCTGACTTCTAGACTTCCAACAAGTTGTTTCTCCTGTTGTCTGACTGTTGGCATGAAAATTGAATTATAGAATTTACCTTTGATGCTACTGGTAATCCCCTATTGCTAGATTTGGATTTGGTTGAATCACAGGAAATATTATTTTTTTATTATTTCACTATTAAGAGTGTTTGTGAGGGCAGGATGATGAGGGAATCGCTTCTTTATTTGCGTGGTTGTTTTCTTTTAGAGATGAAAAAAAAGCATGTAATTCATCCTCACCAAATCCTTGTTAAAGGCTCTAAGAGAGTCAGTCTTCTGGAACTTCTGTTCATGTGTCTTAAAGAAATAATCATACTTTACACTTATATAGCACCCTGCATGTGAGGAAGTCAAAGAAGGCAAAGAAGAGCAGAATCCCGAGATTTTGACAGAAGAAACCAGAGAAATTCTCGTGGGACTCGGAGAGTTGCCGAGCAGGGATAGAAAATAAAAAGAGTGAGAAGATATTTTTTCAGGTTCTGCATCTTAGCGAAAATAGAAGTTCTCTGGGGGACTTCTCTGAAACTTGTCACAAAACTGCGATCTAGCCATCCTAGGCTAATGACAGTCATCAATGAAACTTGATTTTCTTTCAACTGTCAGGTTGAAGAAATAGCTAAAAGCAAGAGTGGAAAGAGATATTCTTTTTTATTTTCAGATTTTTGGGTTACTATTACCTGATGACGATCATTTTGCAGAAGATATTCAGTTGATGCTGTAACAGAATTTGCAAGGGCAACCAATCTGTCATGATTATGGTAGTTTCAGGCAAATCTATGAGGTTGCACAAAGAAATAATAATAATTTTTAGGATTCCTGCCTAGATGCCAAGGAAAGTTCCTTAATAATGGGAAACTCATGACTTCTTGGAAGTTCTAGCTCTGTTTTGACCCCATTACAAATGCAACTTCTACATTGACATAAAATAGCATAAGGAAATATTTTCCCTTTTCTAACATTTCCAAGTATAACTTCAGAACCTAGTTCATACCTGGGCTTTTACAATAGAAAGTAATTCAAACAACAGGCTTTGGAAAATTGCTATTGCATTATTTCAAAACATTTTAGAGTTTACGTATGTTAGGAAGAGTTTCAGATTTTTTAAGCTTAGTGGTTGTTATCACAAGTATAATAAATTTCATTTCCTTAATTAACCATCACTTTAAAAAGTTTACAATTCCTAAACCTGTTTTATTTTAACATCACTCATTTTTAACAGATGTCACAATTCAGAAAAGTTCTATAAATAAGTACACTGAGCAATTTAAAGCTGAACATTACTCTGAACCACCTGGTTGCAAAATAATATTTACGTACAAATGTGTGTTTAATTTAAAAATATTATCCTACAGTCACATTTTGTGTCATATAAAAGTTAAATTAACACCCTAAGCTTTGTTTATGAGGCATTTTTTAATTTTGAAGTTAAAAGAAAATGATACATTACTTCAGCTATTCTATAACTTGCTGTATATAATACAAAACCTAAGGCTCCTTAAAAAACAACAAACAGGCTGCCCCTGCAAAATAGACATACTGCTTGATTCTTCTAAGTTTAGCAGTGCTGGGAGTTGGGATTTAGCTCTGGCTGATGTAGAGCTAAAGGCAAGGTGTGAAGCCAGATGCTGCGTTTGGGTTCTGAGCCTTGCTAAAAATGAGGAATTTTGTGTTTGGGACATCTGCATCCATAGCTGGTGTTGCTGAGGAGGACTTTGGTCTGTCCTGTGCACCCAAGGTGGCATAAGTTCACTCTGGTACACCACTTTTGGGGAACCTGGCTTGTCAGGATAGGCACAGAGCTCTGAAGAAGCATTCTTTGATATGCTTTGATACATTAACCCCCCCCTTTTTTTTTTGTTTGTACATAAAAGCGGGTGAGGCCCAAGCAGGAACCCTCCAGGACATTGCCATGTCAGGCACGTGTGCCTTCATCCCAACAGCATCAAAACGAAGTACTGATGCAGACCCTCAGCGCAGTGTAAGGCATGTTCTCTTCAACTGCCTTCTAAATGAACACTATTCCTTTGCTGTCTTTTTTTGTTCTTGCCATTTTAGCAAACTGTCCCTCTTAATTCCTTCTTTCTTTTCCTGGTACCAAACTCAAACATCAGTAACAATAGATTATCAGTCATTCAAGGGAACTGGCTTTCGGCTCTGCTGAAGTGCCTAACCTCCTTCTCACCCATTTCTGCTGGGCTTTTCTGGCCTCTGGAGGTGTGAGCTGTCAGGGGGTGGAAAGGCTGACACGATCTTAGGTTTTACCAACGGTCTGCTCGGAGAACACCAAGCACGTTTTCACACATGCTACATCACACTGATTGGTGTAAGAAATCAATGGTCATTTCCCCCTACACAACTGTCGCATTTGCCAGTTTCTTTGCTCCTGGGTCTTTCCCTTTAATGGGCACAGATTCCCAGCCTGCTTGCACTCTTGTCTTTGTTTCTTTCCACGCGTAACCTCGTTGCAAGGAACACGCAGGCTCGTTCCTGAGTGGCGAAGGAGGTTCATCCATGCTGGTCCAGAGGTCACTACCATGCGACCAAGAAATGCAGATCTTAGTGTGCCGCTCATGTTGCTCCATCACCACATTCCTCCCTCTCTCCAACACGCCCGTGTCAGAAAGTTCTCCTCAACTCTTGGGGCTCAGGGAACTGGTAATGTCAGGGCTGTAATTTGTACTGACTTCTTCCTCACCAAAATCACCGCCGGGCGAGAGCACTGTGTTGCTGACACTTTAATAGACAAAATAAACTTGTGGCACCTACAGTGCACTAAGCAATAGGAAGAGCAGTGCCGAAGTGACAAGTTTTATTGTTCTGCTGTTGTTTGTTAATTATTACTACTGGTCCTGCTGCTCCTGTTGCTGCTGCTGCTGTTTGGAGACCCAGCTGCTCCGGCACCTCTGAATTTCATCTGGCTTTCGATACTGCAGCAACAGGACATCATTTGCATGAAGGTGAAGTTCAGAAACTGAGAAGACCCATTTTGCTATGGTGGTTCTCGAAAATTTAGTTCATTTTTGTATAAAATGGGAAATACTGGGACAATCGTGTGATGGGGGCGAGTAAGCTCTGACTTAGGGGTGACCAAACAGACCTATGTGTCCATTTTCTGTGCAGACAAGGTTGAAATGTGACCAATGAATGTAAGGCTGAGATGTGAAAAAGCAATGAGGAGTTTTACGGGCAGTCAGCACCTCTTTGAAAAGTGCAGGTACCCTGGCTCTGAGCACAACCCCCTCAACCTCCGTGACCACCAGGCAGATGCTTCCTGAGCTTTATTCATTCACAGGAATTGGTGGAATACTGTTAGGACATTTTACTGTCTTTTCTGTATTTCTCTTTCATCTCTCCAGACATGGTGTTTCGAAACCTGATGTTTCAGAGCTGGAAGTGTTGTGTCACGATTGTTTCACCAGTGCTTAAACATTATTCCTGGAACCTGTTTCATAAGGCTCGGTGTTTCTGGAAGTAATATGTGCAATGCAGAATTTATATAAAGGATTCAGACATGCAATCAATAGTGAGAAGTGCAGAAGAACTTCAGATGCATGCATTTCAAAGGAACCAGGAGAATTGTTTCCCAATGTCATGCAGCAAATATTTGCCCAGTGTCTTACGAGGGTCTTAAAGCTGTACTGAGATCTCCTGACTAGAGACATTAATTCCAAATGGACCAAAATCACCCCCTTTCATCCCATTCACCAGAACATAGGAAGATCTTTGATGTCGATAGTTTGGCTCCCAGAGGTAGGAGACAGATCTCAAATTTTCTGAAACTGACATTGGTTTTATAAATCTAAAATCTACTCGATGGACTCATTGTGCTGATTTTGACTAAGGTAGAGTTAATTTTCTTCATAGTAGCTAGTATAGGGCTATGGTTTGGATTTATGCTGGAAACTGTTGATAATACAGAGATGTTTTCATTACTGGTGAGCAGTGCTTGCACAGCGTCGAGGTCTTTTCTGCTCCTCCCCCCACCCCACCAGGGAGCAGGCTGGGGGGGCACAAGGAATTGGGAGGGGACACAGCCGGGACAGCTGACCCCAACTGACCCAAGGGATATCCCATGCCATAGGACGTCATGCTCAGCATAGAAAGCTGGGGAAGAAGAAGGAAGGGGGGATATTCGGAGTGATGGAGTTTGTCTTCCCAAGTCACAGTTAGGCGTGATGGAGCCCTGCTGTCCTGGAGATGGCTGAACTCCTGCCTGCCCGTGGGAAGTGCTGCATGAATTCCTTGTTTTGCTTTGCTTGCATATGTGGCTTTTGCTTTACCTGTTAAACTGTCTTTATCTCAACTCAGATTTCTCTCACTTTTTCTATTCTCTCCCCCATCCCAACATGGGAGAGTGAGTGAGCGGCTGTGTGGGGCTTAGTTGCTGGCTGGAGTTAAACCACAACACTTGTGCAAACCCGAAATCAGATGGAGGTGTTTTCTTCCTCACTTGCAGTCAGCTGTTTAGGACATGTTTAAAAGAGCATTGTTTTTCCTCCCACCACAGACATAAGAGAAAGCAGGTACGTCCTGCAAGAGCCAAACGCTTTCTACCATGTGTTCACATACATGAGAGATCTCTGAAGCAAAAACTGCCTACCAGAAAGGGCCAACTAAAATAAAACATTTCCCAGGCATCAGACCAAAGAGAAGAAAAATGTACTAGATCCCCTTTAAAAGCTTATCTGGAAATGAAACAAAGCTTTTATGTGAATAAATATCTAGTGAACCCAAAGACGAAATGAAATTTTTTAGGTGACCTGAATAGAAGAAAAAGAGTAGATCAGTTAAAAATTGATTAAAAAAAAAAGAAATAAAATAACCCTAAAATATCTTTCAAAACCCAGCTGAGTCCCTGACAAAGAGAACTGAATTAGTTAAAAGGAATAATCCGATAAAAAATACAATTATGGTACCCCAAGGTTATCTGTTTATCGGATTTCTATTGTACACTTTCCCTGTGTTCTTCTCCTTATACTTCAGCAGATCCTTCCCAATATTTTAAGCAATTTCTCTGAGCTAATATGTGCCCTTCCTGTATTTTTCTATGGCCCAATATTTCCTCATTTTTCTGTCATAGCTTTTTGACGCAGCAGCCTGCAGTTAGAGCAGAGAGAGCCGGAGAAGCTATTTCCTCCTTGGGAAACGCACAGGTTTCTCTCTCATTTTTAGAACTCTTTTTTTTTTTTTAATGTAAAGTTTCTACGATTTCAGGTCAGCGACTATGAGCCTCTGAATGGCAAATTCAACAGCCAGACCTGTAAAAATAATATGTTTAACAAGAAAATGTATATATTGTTAAGTGTATATAGCCTTAATAATATGTATTAATAAGAGTAATAATATATAATAATAATATGCATTATTAAGAATTGCAACGGGTATGTAGCTGCACGGCTGCTAATTCTTAGACGTTATCGCACTGTTTGCATGCTGGTTTTATCCATGTTGGGAAACCAGTCAGGAGTTATAAGCAGGTTGTTGGTTCCAGCCCTTTCTGCCTGGTGGTTTGTACAGATGACGATGTGAACATACCCTGCCAGAGAATCAGATGTTTTGTTTTTCTTCTCCTTGGGGTGACCATTGTCTCCAGCTGGTTCTATACAGAATGAGTCATTAATTAAACCCGGATTCTTTGCAGGTGGCCTGTTGCAGGGCTGTGGTTTATTCTTGCTTGTTCTGCTCCCGCGAACAATATTTTGGGGGATTTCAGGCTGACATTATTTTTATGATTTCACATTTTCTTCACTCTTCCTTCTGCCACAAGTATTCCTCTAAGAGACAGAAAGTGAAAGGCTTGGTTAAGAAAAACACAGCCACCTCCAAAGTGCTAAAACTGCAATAAACCCATCATCTCTAACAACAGTGGAGCATGAAAAGATAAAAAACAGCCTGCCAAGAATGTAGTAACCACCCATTCACTTTTAAATGCTCTCCACACTTCAATGCACAGACCTAATTACTTTTCTGCATTCCCAAATCCACTTTGCAGCGCTGCAATCAGAAACCTGGCGTTAAAATATTTTAGACTCTAAGGATCAAGACTAATTATGGGCCTAAGCTGCACCTTTTGGTTTCCTTACGAATCAGCCTGCTGCCCTCCCCCAGCCACTCCACCCCCTTCCCTTCTTTTGGGATGCTTTAAAGCACGCTCCACTAGAAGAAAGGCTGTCCAGTCTCAGTCGGGGGTGAAGTAAAGAGAGAATAAAACAAAAAGCAACTCAGTCCAATTCAGTAAGCTTCAATGAAACTGGTATATTTAATGTGAGCCCAGGGTTAGCCTACAGAATTGTGGCAGAATGCAATATTCTCAACAAAAAAAGATGTGTTTAAAGTCGGGCAAGGCCCCATAAGGCTGTTGTTGGTGTTTAAGCAGTACACCGGGGTATTTAGCTCTGAGGGTTTCTAAACATTCCAGCTGAGAATAAAACCACAGCTTTACAGTAGCTTCTTAAAGGTTTGGGGGGCTGGGAATGTTCCCTCCCCCTTGCATTGAAAAGTCAATAAACAGTAGGAAAGATCATGTCATAACAAAGATGAAGCCACCTATTACAGGGTATAGTGATGGCTAATGGTGCTATCAGAAGGACTAATCCCATATATTAAATGCTGTAATTGTTATAATAATATCACGGTTATTAGAACACCCAAGCGTGGGGCATTTTTCATTTTGTGCAGTGTGAAACTGCTGCTGACCATCCACCCTTCCCCTGGTGGGTGCTTGCTAAAATATGGAAATATTAGATAATGACGTCAACGATGCGGGTGGCAGCTGGCACCCCAAGAAGATTTTCTGATACATGTATCTTGCTTTTCATGGCATTTACCAAGCTGCTTTATGTCATTTTGTCTGGAGTGACACCCCTAAAATAGTTTCATTCACGCTAAACAATTATCTGCAAAAGTTGGTGCTGGCATTTTACCTCTGGGATGTACTTTTAGTTCCACTTATTTAATAACGTTAATAATAATAATAATAAAAAAATCAACATACTTGTTGCTTACTGCCATACAGGTTGGTAAGCCACTTTCAAGGACCTTAATGAGAAAAAAACCCAAAGAAAATATTAGTTCTTTGACGTCTCATTCTCTTCCTTTTACACACACCACGATAAGCTCAGATTATTATGAATCCAATCATTATGGACACATAAATGTTTTAAACCCCAGTTCAGTTTAGGATAGTCAAAATTAAATAGTCATCTGCAGCTGCTGTTATAAGGGGAAGGGTTAAAACAACAAGGCGGTCTGCGGGGCGATAGTTCACATGAAGGTTTAAGAAAAATAATAAGGGAATTAGCAGAGAGCATGCACATTGGCTTGCAACTACCAATTAACCCTCCTTGTTAGATAGGTAATTTATTCCACTCAGCAGCATCAAATATCAGACAAAAAGGTGGCCAAAACAGTAATTATCTTCATGGAATTCAAAGGCTTGAAAGCCATAATTCCTAAGAAATAAAAACAGAGTTCTTTTCATAGTATATGCTTCATCTAAAGACTGTAATAAGAGCCAGGCCCTAGCTGTGACCCTTTACACTTCAAGGTGAAAAAGTAGGTTAAAGAAAGTAATGGCAATAATCACGGGGCTTTTCTACATAAAACAGTCTCTGAGTGGAGGTCAAAGATCAAACACTCGGGGCACTACCTGCGTCACACAAAGATCTCTTCCACAATAGAAATGAAGAGCAAGACTGGCAGGAAAGAGCAATAAGACTAATCAATTCTGAAATTATTAGGAAAAAAAAAGAGACAAAAAAAGGAGGATTTTTAAAAGTGTGGATGAGATTAAAAAGAAGTGTTCCCATTCTCTCCTTAATTTTTTGAAAGAATAAGTCTGAGGATTTCCCGCACTTCACGGGGAGCTTCTCTCAGGAATGAATGTTAAATATTTCCATTTCATCTTCATCCCCACCTACCAGCTACATTCTTTTGCACCATCTGAAACAGGCTTTACATTCTTTTTTGTACCAGTTTGGACACTTTTTCAGAGAACCGAAGATGTTTATCTGTCAGGATTATATTCTAATTTTTTGTTGTTTTTAAGCCTTTGGATGATTTTTACACCATAGCAAGTAAGGTACCCATTCTGTGGTGTGAGTTACAGGGACAGATTTCACATTAAGTGTCATCAAGTGAAATGTACTTCTACCCCCCATCACACCAACTGTTTGAGAGTTCAAAGGTAGATCCCCACAATGGCATGTAAGAGCTCTCTGGACTTGCTGTATACCCTGGGGGGGCATTTTGTCAAGTATTTCATAATAAAGATATTCCTTATTTTTCACTTGAGAAGGTTAAGGCATGCATCATCCAGTCACCCAATTTAAATTATTCTTTATTTTACAACCAGCTTTAAGTCTTGTAGGCTGTATTTTTAACATGTAAATACCACCCCATTGACTTTACCAGGCTTCCTTCCTTTCTTAAGACTGGGCAGTCATCAAGATTTGCTGGAATAAGAGCAAACGGCTCAGCAGTGAGCAGGATTCAGTGCCAGCAGAGTGGAGGGAACTGCAAGGCACGCACACAGAAAGAGGTTACTTGCTCAGCTCATTTTTTTGCCTTTGGTCTTCCTTGAGTTTCAGTTGTCTAGGTATCTACTCATTCCCTCTGAGAAATCCTTTCTTACAATCAAGCCAGAACAGGGAGAAGTTTATCTGCTCTACGAACAGGTTGGTGGACCCCCACGCCACTCTGAAATTTTGCTGTGAGATATAAGACTGATGTGTAAGGAAATCCAAAATAGGGTGCTCAGGCACAGAGAACCATCCATCAGTTCTTGCTAAAAACATTACTGCAAACATCACCTTTAAGACATACGATGGTATACAAACAACATGTAGCATTTATTGATCAGCCTTTTATTAGCTGACAACTGACTAAGCTGTCTTCATGACTTCTGAATGGATAGCAGAACAGAAAATAAAAAAAGTAAAAATTAATCATTATGTTATTGGCATCACAGCATGGAGCTATTTTATGGGAAACTTTAAAAGACACATACCATATAACTAATGCTTCCTATTCTCTGGGTAGAATGCAACAAAATAATAGGTGTATACCATATGATTCCCGTTTGTTTTGCAGATGGTAGTAATGACAAAAGACTTCTCATTCTTTGCTGCTACTATGGAATAGTCAAAAACTCCTTGGATGTCTGAACATTTTATATCACATAATCTAATAATTCACTATAGCATCAGGTCACAGAAGGCTGATTCATCTATCTGACACATTCAGCTATCTATTAGATATATGCTAACCCTTATGCCCATACTGTACAGAGCACATTCTGTAAAAACTGAAGGAAAATATGACTTGACTTTATTTTTTCTAACGGGTCAGAGAGGTCGCAGGGGTGAAAGACAGAAACATAGGTGCATTGTTCATCTAATATTTATTATGTTGAGTGCATACAGATTCTGCGAACATTTTCTGTTTGCTGAACTGCCTCCCCCAGATTTTAAGATAGGCCAAGAGGATCTGAGACACGAAAATGCATTCATTTATTCTGCAGTATTACTTCTTGGAGACTTGCTGTCTGAATTTTCTTCACATACAGGTCTTAAAGCATCCTCTAATGTATGTCACCACAGATATATCCCTAATTATTAAATTACCTTTAATGTGTTTAAGTCAAATATTTGCATTCATTGTCAGATATCAGAATTCACTTCCTTGTGATGTAGTTTCAATTAGCAATTATTGTCCGATGACTCCTTAGGAAAAAAGAGGCCTTAATAGCCACCGTGCTAGAAGGTATAATGATGGCTACATTGGCCTATTGTTTGAGATCTTGGCCAACTAGCAGAAGGTCACTGAGCCTCATACAATTGATGTGATCTGACTGAGCATGAAGTTAAAATTATAGGCTCACAATGAGCTGTGATGTTTTGGGTTGCAATGTTTGCAATTAACCACAATGTGACCTTCATGTTTCATCCCTTAAAAGCGGAGTTACATTATTGATTATTATTCCTGGCATTGCTGTAGTTTATTAGTTTTGTCAGATTTATTTTATATTCAGTTATTTGCCACATGAGGATTATGTGGCAAGTCATGGAGTATGTGCCACACATTTTATATTACAGCAGATGTTCCTAAAATAGATGTAAGCATCTCTGCAAAAAGCAGCCCCTCTGTGCCAAATTCCAGCTTGTGCTAATGTGGGAACCCAGTAGGATGAGAGAAAGAGTATAAAGAACCTTTATCCATTGCTGCTGGAATGACAGTTTCTGAATTTTGAAAATGCACTGCAGATTGCAGTGAGTTGCAAAGAGGACAGGGATGGCCGAGGCTAAATCTTGGGTTTTCCCCTCTCTCTGCTGTGCTACACTCCAGGGCACAATTGGTGCCACTTATTAATGCAATGCAATCTCTTCCTGACTGTAACACAGGGATATTTTTTCAAAATTCAACGAAGACATTGTAGAAAGAATTTTTGTCTAGTATACATAAACTTCAACAAGTGGCCAGACTTTTTTCCCTGAACAGACTCATTTGGGGTATGGTGAAAGTACCTAACTCTGTGACCTCACATCTTCTCCTAACGTATTTTATCCCATTGTTCTCACGGCAGCCTGCAGGGTCACGCAAATCTTTCAAAATTATCTTTTATTCTCCCTCTGTATTGAAGATGTCACCAAAGCATCTGTTGTCACCACATACCAATTTTTTTCTCTAAACTTTAATGAGGATTTTAGGTAAGTTTGTTCTAAGGAAAAATCTTGAGAAACTGCAATAACAACTTCCCTCCAAAACAATAATTCAGTTTAAACCATTTTAGTCTTTGAATTAAACAGAGAGCAGTGTTTCTTACACCAGCACCAGCCCCTCCAGCTTCACCAATGATTTTTACATGTCACACTATCAGGTACTTCGTTGAAGCCTAGTTAGTTGTGATTTATCTCATTTCTTTTGTCCAAGTGAGTCAGTTATCTTTTCCAAAAGATCCGTCAGTTTGTCTGGCACGATCTTCCTTTGGTTACTCAAATTGCACTTAAGCCTGTTT
This sequence comes from Buteo buteo, assembly GCF_964188355.1. Lineage (NCBI taxonomy): Eukaryota > Metazoa > Chordata > Aves > Accipitriformes > Accipitridae > Buteo > Buteo buteo. The sequence goes on along the minus strand of NC_134204.1, from coordinate 85,953,406 downwards.
TTCATGTGATAACTGATGAATCAGATGACTGGCTTCTAAAATTTGTTCTGATGTTCATATCAAAATAAAAATAGGTTATTATAAGGCTACTTGATGAAGCAGGACTGTAGGGCTGAGCGGGGATAACCTCGACTGCTAGTAGGACTAGTAGAAGTGGTAAGACTAGTAGAACTGGTAGGACTAGTAGGCTTTGCTATGCCCACTTCTGACTGCTGAGGTGGAAAAACTAGTTTGAACTTCCAGGGAAGTTTTAGAGATAAAGTCAAGCTCATGTCCCTGAGTCTGTAGAGAGAGACATAATTTGTTTGTCCCTCATGTACTGTAAGTGTGAGCAGAAACAAACTTTTCTAATACTACATTCAGCTATACTCCCCTGTTTTTCAAATTCTGTTACTCTAGAATGTACCACATCGCTGGCAAGTTTTCAACATCTTCTGGGAAATGCTGCCATTTCCCTCAATGATGTGAAAGTACTGTCCAATAGGATGTGTTGCTATTTTTAGGAGAAGCAGCCACAGAACAGTTCAGAAATTCAGACCAGCCTTGTAATTTCCAGGCCCTGGCTACAGAAATCCCAAAGCAAGCTGTCACTAACTCAAGGTGAAGTACAGGACAGTCAGAGAACTATGCATGGTAGACAAACGACAGGCTAAACCTCCCACCCATCATCCACATTTAAACTTGTATAAGGATAAGAGATTATGTTGGAGCAGTTTTGATTTCACAGAGGTCCAGTCAGGCATAGCAGGCTGCAAAGGGAATGCAATTTGACTGTAAAATATGAGGGAAAAGGGGGAAAGAGAGCAAGATGCTATACTGGCTAAGTGTGGGACAAGTTGTTTTACTGAGACCTGGGGAGTGGGTCAGAAACAGTTTTGTGCAATCAGTGACTTCAGTAGAGCATTTGTAGATTTTAACAATTTTTAAATAGGCAAATTAGAGCTGGAGAATGAATGGCAGCCTGTGTATACATGTATATGCACAGTAGACTGTCCCTGACAGCCGACGATAAACATTCTTCAAAAAGAGAGTATTCCCACCAGAGATCTCCTAAGTTTCACTTGCAACATTACTAATCTCAGCCACTGAGGAAGATATCTTCAGGGTGGAAATTCTGCCAATGAGGCTTGCGAGGTAATGAGGTAATAGGCCATGTGTTTTGTGACAAATCAGCTCAGGTTGGAAGGCAGCAACGATACGACCCTATTTGGCAGCCTGGGAAGGCAGAGAGATTAGATTCTACCTGCTGTCACTTAAGCTTGTGCATCACTTTGCTTGTGTTTGCCACCATATCCACAAGCCTACGTCAATAAAAGGATGAACATGTTTTTTCTAAACTGGATTGTAGCATTTTATAATGAGTTTATTAAGGATTTAGTCCAAGTTCTTCAGTTATTGCTAAAGATTACAGAGCCTTTCATTATTGACTGCTAAATTATTCATGTTCAAGTGCACTTCCCAAATCCTTCTCTGGCTCGTGATAGATTTTTTTTGCCTTTGCAGTGACAAGTTCCAGGCGGATGCTCCAGGTACATGTTCATATCACTCTGCCATTTTATTTTCCTGCCTCTCATTCCCGGCTCCCACTTCACACCTGTGTTTAGTCTGTAGGCATGTGAATAAACAGCCTTCCAAGCACGGATGTACTTCTGTAGCTCTTTTCTAGTGTGGTTTGGCCTTCTCAGGTTGATGACAGCCTCTTCAGTGCCAGTGCTGTGGATGCACAGCTTTGGTATTGCTACCCACAAACAACTCCCCTTGCAAATGTCTTTCCAGTGCAACCTCTGTGAGAGGAAACTTTCAAACTGCATTCAGACAAATAATGAAATTCACCTTCTTTATATCAGTTGGACACTTTTCTATATTGGATTCAATACCAGTTGCAGTTGCTCAGCGGCTCTGAAAAAGCAGGTAAATTATGGAGCATTGACTTATTTGAATTATAAAAGCTCCAAAGAGATGCTCATAGATAGTTTGTGGAGCCAGCTGTAAAATATCTGTTATAATGAAATCTTAAATACAATGGGCTATTGTGTTCAACACAACAAAGGCAGAAGATTAAAAAAAGCCTCCTCTGGTATGCAATGCTCCATAAAAGTTACTACATCTGGACCCTGGTGGGTATTGACTTTGAGAGCCGAGGACTACTTTCTGTATAGTGCCATTACTTGTAATTCTGTGCCACTTAAATTGTTTTCAGAATCTGCATTGTCAAACTGTTCTAGTGATTTTCTGGAAGGAAAAATAAAACTCTTCCCAAGCTCATGCCACCACTTTAACTCCCCTTGGAGTACCATGGAGCCAGGTCTTTCCAGAGATGGTTAGGAAACAGTAATATTTCCTGCAGCAGGTCTGCCGGTCTAGACAGAAAAAAAAAATCCACCACCACATCCCACACTGTTTTCTAATTTCAAAACACATGGAGTCCTTTATTTTGCTGCCTACGCTGACAGCCATGTCAGGCTGCAGCACCAAGCAGCCTCACAGAAATACAGGAATCCTGTCCTATCGTTGGGATGCCCAAAGTCAGCCACTGCCCTGCGAGAAACCGCTCTCATATGGTTTCCATGAGCTCTGAAAGCTGCTGTCCTAAAAGAGCCCTGCCAAAACCTAACTCCCCCTTTGCTGACGCTGGGGTGCTCAAGGGTCAGTGGCTGCGAAGAATATTTCTGGGTCATCTTTGCTGATCTGGTGCGCTCCAAAGGGTTTCCAATCACAGCTGGGCAGGCTGAGGATGCCCCTTGTCTCCACTGAGATGGGGTGGAAGCAGCAGCAGCAAACCCATACCCTCAGAGAGAGCCTTTTCCCAGCCACGGTCACTCATGGGAGATGTGCTGAGCTTCTGGAATGCTGCTGAAAGACCCGGGCGTTTGCTCAGCCTTGTTTGGAAATGGTGGAGGAGTTCTGCGGTCTGCACCGATTTTTTTTTTTAAATTGTTTTGGTTGTTTTCCTGATTAATTACTCATGTCTGATAGTGGGTGGGACAAAGTAGCGGGGGGCTCTGAGTGCTGGCCTCTAATTGCATTCAGTTTTTGTCTCATGGTTTGTAAAGGAAAGGATAGCATAAGAGGGACACCCTTGTTTTGACCTGATGAGTTCCAGCGCAGGAGGTCAGCCACGTCAATGAAGACCTCAGCAGCCTCTTCATTTGCAGGGAATTTTTCAGCTGGTTCACAAGAAGGGGAAAATTCACACCTGTTGATTCATATTCTCATGTTTGGGTTTTCAAAATAAACCCACTTACCTGTACGCAGGGGCCATTTGCAGAACGAGGACCCACCTCATACATTTCATGTGTAACCTTGAGGGCTTCCAGTAAGGTAATTCTCATGCTGGGATGAGCTAATCTAACACAAAATGCTACACCTGCTTCGTTCTGCTAACAAATAGGCCTCTGCCTGCTGAAGACTGCCTGACCTGACTTATTATACCTTCCCCATCAGCAGAAAGACTCATATCATCACTGGGCCAAAGGTGAATTGCCTGGAGACAAAGTTGGAATGAATTTTTTGCAGTCCCATTTCGCCAGGCATTCAAACCACTTCATCCTGAGGAGTGAAGACCTTTAACTCTGTCACATTTATATATGCTTATAAGGACAGAGCAAGTTCTCCCCGCAAATCTGCTCCGGGTGAATGTATCAAAACAGGTAAGCCGGAGGAGATTGTTTTTGTCTCTCCTACCTTTTGTTCAACAACACTATCACCTAGAGGAAGAAGAGGTATGGAAGTCCACAGTGGTCCCCATTGTCTATTAGCATCTCCAGGGTTAAACGCCCATAGTGGATGCTAATGCTGTAAAACATGTTAAAGCACGCAGATATTCAAATTCACATACAGCAATAGGTTATTCAGGGAGAGTGAGGAGGGGAAGTAGGGAGTTATATGTCTGTATTTGGCTTCTGGTCCAGAAAAACGTCGAGATGTTTCCAGCTGATGCCAGTTTTCCATTTGAAATGTTGTTCTGTATTTATAGTTTTCTTAATCCCTAAAGCAAAAGAGGCTAATATTCATTTAAAACCCAATAACAATTAAAATCCCCAATAACAATTAAAACCTACAATGAACAACTGCTCTAGCTTTGTTTATTGCACGCATAAATAATCATACTTCAATGAACATGTTAGTATCTATGATCTCTTCCCAGATTAAGGTTGCCTCGAGACTGCTTGCTTTGGCTACTGTAAATGTGACATGAATTACACTCAGGAAAATGTGTCTTACATGCTGGGTTTGAAGTAAATTATTTTCTTCTAATATACCTACACAACTGTCACAAGGAATTACACTGCAGATTTAGTGATGTTAAGTGTCAATTGTAATTTGGTGACAGCCATTTTATTGGCTATGCATATTGCTCTGCGAGGACCTGCTTCTCAGTATGGAGGCCACCGTATCATTAAAAACCAGTGATCCTTCACTGATGACATAATTTGACTGGCAGAGAGAGGAGCAGTGAGGGGCTTGCTTCCACCTGCATGGAATCTGCTGTGTGTCAGAGATGAATTTGCCTTCAAATTAGAAACAGCACAGCAGACTGGTGGCTGTGATTTTGCTTGATTTCTTTTAAGGACTTTCACTGGAATGGTTACTGAGCAGCTGATAGGAGTCTGTTTTAATATGTCAAACATATACATTATGCAGCCTGTAAACATTTCAAATATTTTTAGCCACAGTATACAGTGAGTTATCAGTGAAATACTTTCAGTTGAATTGAGCCACATGCTTCCCTCCCCCGCTTCCGAACACTCATCCATGCATCCATCCATCCATCCATGCATGCATGCATCCATCCATCCATCCTTTTGTCCACAAGTTTGCCTCTGCAATAGGCTCAGGGTATTAAATTTATGTGTTAAAAAAGGAAAAAAAAATGTGTTAACATAAAACCAGTGTTTCAACAGATAAAATAAATCATACAAGCTGTGTAAAAATTTAGAGTAAGAGCAGAACCATAATCATACATTCTGAAAATTTTATAAACTGACAATTCAAGTTATGTGTTTTATGCTAATACACATAGTTGTAGGTTCTAACAAACTGTGATTCACACATAAAGAGTAGAAAAGTTGAAGGTATTATATACGTAATATCTATTTTTCACATGTACATCTTTATATATACATTATGTACTTATTCTGAGAAAGAGGAAATAGATTCCGAGACTTTCTTAGCAAATTTAAATCAATATAGCTGCCTTTCCATTTTCAGTATTTAAATTAAATTTTTTGCTGCAAGGCACTGCAAGGAACAAAGCAAAGTACCTTAAAAGAAAGTGTTTCCCTAGTAATTTCACCTCATTTCACACCTATTTGGCAGCTTTTCTTAGCCAATTGGTTTCATTGAAAATGCTGACAATGTTCACCCATTAGAATTGTCCGTATGGTAAGGTGTGCTTTCCTCTTAGATTCACTTTATTAACTTTAAATGTAGAAAATAACTTTTTTTTTTCCTTAAGACTACCAACATTCCTCAATATATACTTTTGTCTATCTCCCATTTTTTCACACTGCTTGTTCTACTTTTTTTGAAAAATCTTTACTGAACAATAAACAGCATAAATTATTCAGCCAATTTCAGTCCAGTGGCATAAATCATACTCTAGCAGACATGCTACTTATGACAAATGCTTTGTCTAAGAGAAACATACCACTGAAGGTTTAATCAGAAGCTCTAAACATTTCAGACTTGCTCAATTTTATTCTTGGCAAGAAGCACTGTTTTTTTGCTATATCTTCCAAAGCTTTGGAGGAATGTTCATTTTTCCCATGAGAATAGTGAGGCCATTTTTACCCACTCCAGGAAAGGGGAGGGTGTTAATAAAAGAGCACTTTCCTCCAGACAAATTCAAATGGGATTGGCAAAACTTCTTGCTCTTGAAAGCTTGTTTCCGAGGCAGCCTTGGATGTTTTAAGTGCTTCCTATATGGTGAAGTATCAGGACTTGCATACTGTCCCTTTCTAAACCATAAACAGCATGTATGAAAACATAACCTTTTATGGGATAAAAGTTTTCTTAAGATTTTATTAGAAACATTGGAAAAAAAAAAAAAAAGAAAGAAGAGTTCTCCCCCCCAAACTAACATCCTCCCGTTTTGCTGTGCTGTTTAAAGAAGTCCGTTAGATGCTTGGGCACAATTACACTTTGTCCAATTTCAAATCATGGTTTTATACAGCTGGAGGTGTTGAATAACTGTTTTGTCCAGAACCAACCCCTGGGTTTAAATATTAAATGGAAATTTCCATTGGTTCTGAGGAATTTTTATTTTTGTTGCTAGCTATTCTGAAAATTATTTTTTAAGAATATCTACTTCATTGTTAGATAGTCTTTTTTATGTCACTGCTGTAGAAGCCTGGAGCCTTATGGAATAACCAGTCCATACCCTGCCACATCCCCCAAATTAGTATCTGTATTCTAATGGGGGATCTTGCATTGGGTCCATTCAGGGGTTTTATTCTGCAGCTCCAGTCAATATGGTTCTGTTCTATTGACTGCAGTACTTTTGTTTCAGCATCTTCTGCAATGTCAATTGAGGTCCTGGAATAAGGCTCTGCTTCCTGGTTGGCTACCTCTTGCATAGCCAAGAAAAACACTGTTGAGTAAAATTTATATAAAACAGCAACCTGAAAAAAACGCTGGGATAACAGAATGGTGGGAAGAGAATTATAGATAAACTACTGTCATCAGCACAGTGCAGAGCTTGTGCATAGTTGTGCGAGTGCAACACAAATTATGAATAGTTTTCATCTAAAGAGCAGGACATTTAAAATATATAGGCTCAGGATCTAGGCAACCTTTACCCAGCAGATTAAAACAATCTGAAAAGTAACTGTATATAGAGGCAAAATAGCTAACATGTCCTTTTAAAGAAAAGTTGTTTTTGTTATTTTTAAGTTCTGGCTGATATGAAGACAGCTGAAGAGAGAAGGACCAGATGCAGAATGCCTATGCCAGTTTTTATTATTTTAGGTCATACTAGTCAGCACCAAATAAAAGGGACCATAAGTATTGACATCCTAAATCAAAGCTGTGGTCCGCTGAGTCTTATAGATGTTTTAGCGTAAGGAAAAGATGCAGCACTAGGCGCAATGAGTGAATCTGTTACCTATTAGTGTTTCTTCATGCTTCCTGAGAGCAGGTGATTTTCATAAACCTTTGAGTTTGAGATGGTATATTCCTTTGACAAACATCTTTGGATTATGTATATTTGGATTGTTAGAAGTCTCGTTTGTATGTACCCAGGCAGTCCTATGTGTGTCTTGTGAGATGCTTGGTCTCAGAGGTGTCATGTGTTGAAGCTCCACAGCACCATCACAGGCTGAGCAAATGCTTCCCTTTATTAGTTCACCTTAGCAATACTGCAAAAAGAAATTCAAAAGTAGCACAAAGCTCCCATTATAAACCTACTGTTAGACACAAAATCTCTGCCTAAATGACTCTTATTTCATTTAAAAAAAAAAAAAAACAAACAAAAAGCAAATATGAAATCTAGGGGAGAAAGAGGGAGATTCTTTGACACATTTTACTTCTTGCCGAACACAGCGGCAGGGTTAGAGCACACTCCTCTAATGTTAAAGGAGTGTAAAGAGCGTAAGGAAAGCAGAGTGACATTCCCTCTCGCTTACTTAGTCGCTCACGCCAAGCCTTCCAGTCCATGACTTCATTTTGTCAATGTGACCTGTTTTGACCAGACCTTTATTCTTTCCTCATCCTGTGAAAATCACTAGAGCAAAGTGCTCCATGAAGGTTTAAACGTAGAAGCAGCTGAGCAAAGAGACAGAAGCCTAGATCCTGTTGTCCATGCTCTTCAAAACACCCCTTGCACAAAACGATGTTTGAATTCTACAAGTGTGAGCAATAACACACATCGCCAGCCAAGTACTGCTCATTCATTTAAATGCAATTTTCCCTCATCTAAAGGGCCAGCATAGGGAGAGAAACACAAAGATTTGTAACCTGAACATTTTGGAAATTTTTTTCCCTTCGGACCAGATTGGAAGACAGGGAGCCATTTGTCCTTCTTACAGCTCTGTAACTCAGTCTCAAGTGTAAAGGATTAGGAACAGGACTTTTATTTAAATGTTAGCAATGGATATAAGAATAACTTAACAGATTGTTTTTGATTGGTCCCACACATAAAAATAAAAAGGACTGGGTCCTATGGGTAAAATAGGAGTCAAAGATTTTGGATATGGCCTTCAGACTTTCAATAATGCATTTTAATTAATGGTGATTTCAGAGATAGTGGTGGTCAGAGTTAAAAAATGACAGGTGTAGAGAAGCCACAAATTATGTGAAAGGGGTCAATCCCAGTTTATTTAGTATATTATGTGTAGACTTCTACTGATAAATAAGGACCAGTAAATGTGAGGTGTTTGAAGTGAAGAAGGCACCACCCAAATTAGAGTGAAAGCTTAATGAAGTGACATTTTCTTTACTATTTTTGTATGTTTTCCTGTTTGTTCATTTAAAGATATTGGAAATCTTTTCCAAGTAGATGAGTTCCTGAATGTCTAACAACTGTTAACATTAGGAAGGGCTAGAACTTAGAAAGACATAGGTATCAAACTATCTACAGGATTAAAGCAAGGTCACACCTTTCGCCTGAAAAAGCTTTAAAAAAAATCCACCCCAAAATCATGCTACTACAAACCGTCATGAAATCCACATCAACGCATTCTGTGTAACGAAAGCATCACTTCACAATCTGAGATTCTTTGTAGCTCTCTGTTGAAACCTGAAACTGAACCCAGAAAATCAACTGCTAAGGCATGCCAGTTTGAGAAGAGCCAGAAGCCCACAAGGATGCATTAGTTGCACTTTTCACAAACTTGTTCAGGATAAAGACTTTCTTCTGATTGTGGAATCATGACTTCAGGTAAGGAAATAGATTTTTTTATTTTTTTATTTTTTTTCCAGGGGCTTGCCTATGAAGTGAGAAACCTGGGACCTGCTTAAAACAATGCAATCTGTGAAAAATATATTTGAATGTTTTTCTGCAATAGCCCATTTTCTGGCATGACCAAATCTTAAATTTTTCCTAGGTAGCCTTCTGTTTTATTATTTTCTGTATTGTAAGTGATGACAAAGTTCACTGCCATCACTAGAAAGGTGCTTTTGTGTACTAATACCAATTTTGTTCTTCCTTCCCCTTCCGTTTATATGTTAGTAGGCACAATCCATGACAGTGTCTTCACAGCAAGCAAATCAGTTCTCATTTCCTTGCAAATCCCACATTTGCCTCATTTTTCAGTGTTTTCTCAATTACAGCACCTCTCATCCCAGTAGATCCTAAAGCACTTGCCAGCTTAACACCCCCTGATGTACAAATGACTGCATTTCTCATAATAGTAGCATGGGGTTTTAACTCACTTGCATAACAACCTTGACAAGGCAACTTTGTTCTTTAGCTAATGTCTTTAATTGGGTACACACTGGTTGTTAGGGTAGGATTAATTGTGAGCATCTGGGCATTTATTTATTTACTGTTTTTTTTTTCCTAACAGAGAGAGTACTGAAGCCTGTGCTATGAGAAAATTCACATAAAGACTTGGCACGTACCTTGAATTTATAAAGGCCTAAGAACCCTTAAAGGGGGATTACTTTTCAACAGTGTCTCTTTAAATTTGTGCAAGTTGTGTACATCAGAAAACAGTAGGTTTGTATGATAACTGGGCAAATAAGAATGTGAACCTTCATTCAACTCCATGTGCTTGTGAAAAGAAGGGGAAGAAAAAGAAAAATGTACTATAATAGTTAATGCTAGTTTTATGAAAGGGAAGGACAACCTCCTGAAACTGAAGGTTGACCTATTGGCACAGCTATGCCTGAAATTAGCCTTTTCAGTGTTGAGGAGTGCTGTCTCTTAAAGCTTGTATACTCCCCCAAGTGCCATAGGCTAGGTCTGTAGGACAGAAGTTCTACGCCAGCAAAAGGTGCCCAGCAAAAGACCCCAGTCTCTGAGCTGTGATCAGCAAATGAGACATACATATACCCCGTCCAGTTATATTTTTTATTTGTATTCATTGTAGACTCCTGTTAATGGACTGGAGTCATCCAGGAAGAATCAGTGAATTACAAACACGCTGGTATCAGTAATACTGTTGGGTGTGAAGAAGTGACCGAAGATAGGAAGGATGAGGGAGTTTTTGGTAAGAATGGTGATCAGGACAACTCATAATCATTAATTTTCAATATAGAGAGAGGTAAGGAAAGAGCTGTGAGACAAGGAGGACATCTGTGTTGCCTTTTGAACGTTGACAGTGATAATTTAAGCACATTCCCTTTGCAAAGCAGGTAGAGTGGTTGGAGATTCCCAGCCTACATGTTAGTAGTCCTTTGCTGGAAGATGGCATTCCTTAGAGTACAGAGATGTGTGAATGCTCTTCATTTGCTTCAGTATGCAGTCAGTGGTGTCAGCTCAAACTCCTCAAAAGATAAGTTAACTTGGGGTCTGCTGTAGTGGATAAGGAATAGTTCATCTATCCTAAACTTTTGACTGACAAATAGAAGGAACTACTTCTAGTTCCCAGCCGATGACAACCACCTAAGTGGAGTGACACCTCTAGCTACGCAAACATCTGCCCATGCCTTGACTCTCATCACATGTAAACTATGAAACATTTCACTCCACGTGTCCTATAGAAATAATCTTAACTACAGTGCAAGTATTTTGCAAAGATGTTGATTGTTTTGAAGTTCTCTGAAGATGTAAAGTGCTTTAAGTATGCTTAGAAGATGTTCCAGCTATGGGTAATAACTACTTATAACGAAATAACAACACTTTCTTAAAATGTACCAAAACATCCATATACGCTTGTAAACTTGTTCATATTAGGCGCATCATCTGGACCAGAGCAGACGATCCTGGGCCAGGAATATGGCCTGTAAAAGATGGCAGAAGTCCTGGGATGGAAAACCCTCCAGAACAATGCTGTAGCTCTTTCAGTAAACCCCTTCCTTGGCTTCCATCTCCAGAGAGGAAGGGGCAGTAAGGACATGGCTTTCTGGGGCAAGCTTCAGTAACCCTTACTGATAGGCTAGAAATCCTACTAAATGTTTCAGAAGCAAAACTAATTTCTTTCAAGAATTATCTTTTTATTGAACATATCAATGAAGCAAGGCTGACGTGACTCTCAGGCGCATTTGTTCGCTGATTTTAGGTTGTACCCCAGTGCCAAAGAATGGACTGACATAAAGGTTGGAAACTCAGAAAGGAATGATTTCTATCAGCATGCCATAAACCTACATATCTTGGTCTGAAACAATGGACAGAATTTCCCTTTTATTGCATATGCTATCTCTTGTTATAACCTGGTGTATCGCACATTGTTCCTTTCCTAAAAGTCAACATTCAACTATTACAGAAAATTAATGCCTCCCTTTAAAATCCATTGGCGAAAATAAAGACTATTTCAACAGCTATATCCTTGTAAGTACATTTATTAAAGAAATTAAAATTGCTTGGGATTAACAGAACAAAATACTTAAGCTTTCAGGAGAACTAGGTTGGCATTTTTTATATTTTCCTAAACAAAGGATTTATTGTCTTTTATAAAATGTGAGGTTATTTCTCTAAAGGTGGTTTGGCATATGTTCCCTGTATTTTAATACTCATTCACTTTGCATCTGGTGTGATATGCTCTTTTCTGATGAAACTTGGAAGTTTTCGTTTGAAAAATGATGTGTCTTATAGATAGCATGGACTAAGCAATTTTAGCTATGGCAGAGCAATAAAAAACATTCTTACCATGGATTCATTGAAGGTGCAAGGACAAATATTAACCTTGGTAGGTCTATTATAGCACTTATTTAAAAAAGAAGAAAGGAAGGAAAGGCATTCATATTTAAATTGTGTCTATGTCTTCATATGAGGAAGCAAATTTATAAACCTGAATGAATAAAGGCTTAGGATTAGGATGCTGTTAATGTGTTTAAAAATATTTTAAAAACAAAATATGAAACTGAATAACAGTTTGCACAAATTCCAGAACTGGACTTCTTTCTCATTTTTAGTAATGAAAATACATTTATTGTATATGCATATTTAGGTATAGATTTAGTTTGTTTTGCTGATTTGCTAATGATTCAGAAATTAACAATTAATAATGCTGATTCTAAATAAATGATGAATATAAAAGACATGCTTTCGTATGTACAGTGGGAACATAATTAATTGACTACATCAAATGTAATACTGAAAATCTTTACCTGTCTATAGAAATGACATAAAGGCAAATCCTGTTCATTCTAAGCAAACAAGAAACCTATTGAAACTGATGGCACTGTTCCCAGGAGTAATGCAAAAAGGATTTGGCCTGTGCACATCATTTAGGAACGAGCCGAATCCTGCCTATGCGGGCACAAGAGGTAAGTAAGTACACTGGAATATAGACACCCGGTCTATACTTCACATCTCTTCTGTGCAGTGTTGAAATTATTATTTACTATTTAGTTTTTATTCTTTGCCAGGGAAAGAATTTAATGAATGTTTTTACTTTGAGCTAGGGAACCTGACCATCCCGTCTGCAAAAGCAAGCTGTAAAGTTCACGCAGGCAGGGCCCAGGGGATTGGAATTTCTCAAGTGATAAAAACCTATGGGCCATGGTTTCAGATTTGTTTTCACCAGTCCGGACTCCTAGTTGATCCCACTTTTAGAACTGATGTGCAATATTTAGAGTCTGGCACAGAGCCAGCGATATCATTAAATCCTCTCTGCTAGCTCTAGCAGAGAGCAGTTCCAGGCGAGGAGCTGTCTTCACATCAGCACAACTTCTTAAATACCCACAAGATGGAAAAAGGAAAAGTAAATGAATTATTCAGGAGTAAGTTTGGTAATCAAAGACTGAGAGGTTTTATTAAAACAAGAACAAAGCTCTTGCCATCAATTAAAGCACTTCCGTCTTTATGTAAATGCTTAACAAAAGAAATGAAGCTGTTTCTAGTCCTTCCTGCAATGCATGGGGGATTTCATGATGAGTATGCCGAGCCTTCAGCCCTGAGCGTTGCTTTCTGTGGGTGGACACCCCTGCCCAAACAGGAGCCGTTCAGTCCCACCTACAGGATCACAACGTCCGACTTCAGTACTAGTTCATCACTTCAAACTCAAGTTTGGCACCGGAACAACCACCCACCCCCAAAATTGGGTCCTGCTTCTCCCTTCATCTAGGGACAATGAAGAGAAACAAACGTCATTCTCAAAAGAAAAGCAGAACTATTTATCATTAAGACACTAATTCTGATATCTTCTCTTGCTCAGCGCTTATTTTCTTAGTGTGAATTAAGACCATTACATTAAATTGGATGTATTTTACATTTTTAGGGGAAAAATCCTAAGATATTGTTTATTTGCATGCATTTTCTATGCATATGTCCTTGAGAATATAAGAAATAATGGGCTTGTTTATCACTATACCTATGGACTTCACAGACTGCACTGAATTATTGGTTTCTGAAGGAAATAATATTATCAGGTCACCATAATGCTAAGCAGTATTACATTTTACTAGATAATTTCAGAAAAGTGCTTACTTTTGAAAAAAAAAAAAAAAAAACCAACCTGAAAGAAAAAAATCCTGGCAACTGTGCTGACTGAAAAAAAATATTTATATTTATATTAAACCCCTCAGCTAGATTCTTAGACACATCACTGCTTAAAATGCAGTCACCTGACAAAAACAGTTCTAATTATTACCCCCTTGGGCTAACATTTTTCAGAGTGACTGGCTAAAATGCACTCTAGCTCATAATTTCTATCTCTGACAGTGGAAGACATAACCTAGTTTCCTCTAATGCAAAAGTCTCTAATCTAGAGGGCAAGACCCTGTTCCGTATAACACTGAAGGGAGAAAATGCAATTTGAGCACAAGGAAATTGCACACATAGTTTGATAGTTCTACCATTCTCATTTTTTTTCCCCAGGATTAAATGTCTTGTTTTATTTTATGCTAAATTATGACCTGGCTAGGACTTGTATATATTCTTCATCATATTCTGGAAATTTTATACTGTGAAAACAAAGGGATATAGAAATGCAGTCTAACTTTCTTATTCACATTTTAGCCATTAAAAATTCCAAATTTCCTTATAGGGGGTAAGGATATTTTTTTCTTAATGGATAGTTTTTGCTTTGGCAAGTGGCACTTGCGAACAATAAGCTTCATTCACCTCTGGGTTAATCCAGTTGTGTATCAGCACAATGTGATTGATTTCATATTGGTGTAATGCAGTAGTGAATCAGGCTCCAAGGTTTGAAAACAGAGCACTACATTAACATCTACATTTGTATACTGAAACACTGGGGAACAGATTTTCAGATGGGCTTCATCCCAACATCGTTTCCTTGCAGCACATTTTTCACCACCAAATATAAAAAAAAGTGTCCATAATTTTGTGCTCATGAACACCACAGGGAACAAAATTTAGAAAGTCTCTTGGATAGCGAACCCCCTGAATTATACATGCACCTGCCTGAATTATACATGCAATTGAGTAGTTAGATGCTTAACTACTAATATTTGCAATAGAGCGTACCTGCCAAAATCTGGGCCTCGATGTGCAAACTCAACTGCTAACAGCCACTCAGCTGACATGAGCAGCTTTACTGGGGTGCACAGAGGGGGCTGCCTCACTCCAATTAGCACCACCCAAATGGTACAGCCTTCCCTCCCCCTTGGCATCAGGGATGCTGCTGCATCTGCCCCCGGCTGAGCCTGACCAGAAGGATTCCTGGCAATGCTATGAGAAATGAATTGACTTTTTTTTTTTTTTTTTGGTTCAGTTCACGTAGGCAGTGGCTGAATAATAAATTGACCTCAATCTGATAAAGCCAAAAGTGCTGAAAGAGTTTCAAGGAAGTGAGTCAGGAATCCTGGAAGAGATGCTTTTTGCATTGGGGTTTTATTAACAATTTTTATTTCTCCCAGTTTAAGAACCACCCTTTTCCTTTGTAGCTTGACAGCTGCTGCTTAACACCTTTTTTTCCAGCTGGCAGGGCAGCTGAGTGATCATGTTTGTGGTTAGTACTGGTGCATTGCCTTTGTGAGCAGTGGGGGCACCAGTTCCCTCCTGAAAACGCATGTCACCCTCACATCTCATACATCTTCCATCACTTTGAGGAGTACCTAGAAATACTGCTGGCAAAAGTACAGTGCAAAGAAAGGAGAATCAAGGCTATCTTCCCTTAAAACTCTCATTGCTGCAATGTTTATATTTAAAACTCTCTCCACAGACTTGTGCACCTACTCAAGTAGGAGAAGGAAGCTCATTACTCCACTTTCTTCTTTCAGTTGGACTCTATTTTTTTTTTTTTTTAAATGCCAATGCTTGGCAGAGTTTTCAGTGAATTACAGTACTTCGTGCTGGTGAGTAAGTGCTGGATGAATGGTCTCCTTTGCCTTCTTGTAAGGCTAGAGAATGAGTGAACGTGAGCAGTGCAACCCGGGGCCTGAGGCCATAATCACCAGAAAGCTTAAATCTATGAAAATCACTTGGGTTCAGACTCTGGGCAGAGAGCAATTTTTTTTTTTTGTACACATTCTTGTCTCTGTATGCACATCTGTTTGCAGGATCTTGGCCCACACTTGCAGAGAAGATCCCAGTATTTTCTAGCATCCACCCTGCAGGCTGAAATTGCAAAGGGAACAACATCTCTGGAGGGTCAGTTCGTTTGGCTGGCTAGGGCTTCATGGGTTGTGGTGCATGGTACAGGAGCTACTGCATGAGGCCATTAAAGGTAAGATACTCGGGGTGTGTGTGTGGATTCTTGCTTAAATGAGTTTACCCTTTGCAATCAGAAGAGACAGCAGAGATGTTGAGTATTGAAGAGTAAGCCTGGGTTTAGCTGAGCTGTGCAATCCCAGTAAAATGCCATCTCCCCAGATATTACACATTATTAGAAGGTTTCCTTGTATTTGTGTAGTTAGTGAGGCAAGCAGGGAGATATAAAGCAAACTATTTATTTGCTACTGTCAAGTATCACACTATTAACAATTAATCTCTAAATTACCTTGTTTTCTACTCTTTTTTTTTCTTTTTTCCCCTGCCTGTGAGGACTTGAGCTCATAAAACATCAGCAGAATCCTAAGGGATTTCCAAGAAAACTTCTATTCTGAAACAAGCCTGTCAATATGAAACATATCTTACGTTACTGCAGTCAGGCATATCAGCGATCCTTACCCCTGGCCATAGTGGATCACCTGCAAAGGTCAAAGAGTTGTGAATGTCACTCTGAACCATCAGTCCTCAGGCATCCTGCTCAGACCTCTGCTTGTCAGCCTGCCCAGGGGCAGGAGAAGTCCAGCTCCTCTCAGATGCTGGAGGAGACATACAATTAATAGCTTTTAGTTAGTCCAGTGAGTGAAATTGTAGTCAATGAGAAAGTCTTAACACCCATTCACTGAGAGAGCTGTCCTCTGGTAGCTGGGGTTCATAGAGGTCCATCCTTTGATATAGTTTAACTGATGGCTTGCCCTTCAACGTGGCACTGCGTAAATACTGAAAGATCCTTAATACCACTGGCATTTAAATTCAGACTGACAAATGAGCCATGACCACTACCTGAGGCAATAATCCTACCACAGCTCTAATGTAGCCAATGAATTGGTGAGGCAAGAGCTTCCTATGGGCAGGTCACACAAATAACCTCTGCTGAAACCCAAGCTCTAAGCAGCAAAGGGCTAAAACGTGCCCAAACTCCTGGGTAGAGCCACCCAGGCCCAGCAGGGCTCATTAGGTTGACCACCAGCATTGGCAGGGCTGAAGAAGAGCTGGAGGAAACCCCAGAGGCCAAGAGAAAGGAATGGGGTGGATAGGGAGTGGATACTGACATGGAAAACATTCCCGAGGCAGACACTGCCGTTAAAAGGCTGGAAACCATGGCCCCCAGTCCCTGACTGATGGGTTTTTTACTTTCCATCTTTCATAAGTCAGTAATGATGTTAGGTCTGTGAGAAGGCCAACAGTCTGGTCACTGTCTCAGCCTAAGCAAGCTTCTTCACCTTTCAACAACCCTTCCATTTTCTTCTGCTGGCTTTTGTCTTGGGCAACATCACCATCACCTTGTCATCACCACCAGCTGATTCATATTTTGAATATAAAACCAAGATTTGTGGGTCTATCTTTCTTGTACTGAAAAGATGATTGCTTTCCCAGTTAAAACTTGTTCTAGGAAATTTTGTTTAGTGCATCATCTCTTTGTACTCCACTAGGAAACTTGAAACCTAATGCCAAAATGAAGGAAAATGCTTTTCTACCTAATCTCGAAGCTAGAATTAAGATATCCTCTTATGGATAACAGAAGATACTAATCATTCATACTGGGAGAAACAATACACTAATGGTTCCTTCACTAGGAGGGGATATTGTAAGTGTCTGCAACCTGTATCCCAAGCCTCCTGCACAGGCAGCAAGAGTAGAAACTAGCCTTAATCCTTTTACAAAAATTGCCAGGAAAGTCCAAAAAGCTGGAAAAGGATTTGATTCTCTGTGCATCAGTAATTCTGTAATGCAAAACACAGTATGGGAAACACAAGAAATGCACATAAAAAGCAAGACATCTGTAATCAGCAAACTTGATGCTTGCAGGTATTTCTTGTGTTGCTTGGAAAGGACAGTGAATGGCATTTGAATCTTCTTGAGGTGAACCCCGCTCCTTTGCAGAGTCCCTACAGACGTGAGCCTGCGTGGTTCTCACCTCCTGACTCCCCACAGTTTGGACACTATCATGTGCTTTTGTGGTGTCACAGACTCTTGTCACTCCCTAGTCCCACATGAGGGATGTTGTTGGTCTTCCTGACGACCTGCGATTTGAAGCCTGGCACTAGTCTGACGTGAGGTTGTCTCCCTCATGAAGGAGGACAGTTGAACAGTCCAGACCTAAGCTCCATGTAAATAATTTGTTAGAAAAGAAAGGTCTTGGCAAATATCCAGTGCTTTTATAAGAAAGAAGCACATTCCTCAGGGACAATGAAAAAACCCCAGTCCTTTTTCCTTTTTGTTTCTATGAGATCCATGTAGGCCAGAAAGAAAGAAACCTTTATAATCATTGGGGCTACAAGTGGTTTGATAGAGTAGCTGGGCTGAGGAAGTGTTTTAGAGCCAAGCCTTAATGATATGCTGTTAAATGATTGCAGAGAGGAGAAGTGGGGAAAGGAGAATCTGCTGAAGTCAGTGGGAGATCTGCAGTTCATTTTGCTGAAGCCAGGATTTCATCCCAAGTCTGCTGCTGACAACAATGTTCACGAACATCTAAAAAACATTATAGTATTTCGTCATTGTTTAGTTGGGAACTGAATATGTCTATGCCTCGGGAGTAATTCACTATATCATCTAAACAACTTAATCATCTAAGCTTTTCATGTGTACTGGCAAGAAGCAGACCCAGACATTTGAAAAGCAAAACCAATATAAATACATTTGAACACCTACTGGAGAATACAAAATCCCTGTTTTTTCCTAGGGAATTCTTCATTTCAGCTGCACTGTTTTTGAACCGTAACCCTGGCTTAGTAATTTTCAGCCTGCTACATAATGAAGTTCACTGTTACAAATTTTCATATTCAAGAGTAGAAAACTGTAAGGAACTGAAAAATGAAAGCAGTAACAGTTTATAGGCACAGTACTGTAAAATTATCATATTTCTGCAGTAGAGTTACTGATTTGATTGCCCTTCTTTTAACCACTTATCTGCTTTCCTTAAATATAAATTACATGCATGTAGAAAAAAACCCATGTATGTTTAATTTAGGTATTTGCCATCCACATTCTCATAAAGGAACTGGAAAGTTCCAGGAGGACACATGCACTAACATGCACATTAGGCCTGACTTCTTCCAAAAGCAAGCAGAAACAAAACAAAGGGAAGGCCCATGCCCAGTGAAGAAGAGTGCGCTATAAACTTTTACTCACCTACGTAATCCTTATTTAGGAGTGCAGTGTAAATGGCTTTATAACACGACACTTAGCTGGGTATTTATGCTTTATGCTCACTTCCATATGGACCGCGTGAAACACTTCGAAGTGGTTTCGCAGTGGACTGCAATTTTTTTGAGCCGTCCAAACATCCCCATTAAACAAACCCAAACAGGATTCAGAAAGTGCAGGATTCCAACACTTTCCCCACAAGATCAGAGGACCGCTGTGCATTCTCACTCAATTTAAACAAAGTAAATAGCAGTTAGTATACCCTCCCCTAATGGGCACCCCCACTGGGGACATTGTTCGAACACCACCACGGACACGTCCCCAGTGCAGCTGGATATGTAAACAAGGACATAATCCGCCTGAAAGAGCGCTCACAGTTTGGCAGAGCTCGCCGTGTTGTTAACATATTGTGCCAAAGCAATAACAAAGCCATCATTTTAAAGTTTATTTGCAGGCTCTTATTAATCAAGAAATTTTCCAGAAATTACTTCTAAAGGAAGGACCTTCCAGAAAGTCACCATTTCAGGAGGAAGGTTTCCAGATGACTTTTTTACTTATCTGTAGCCTGTTCCTCAGAATAAATCATAATTTAGTCCAAGTTCAATTGAGACAGAAAACACATTGCTGTTATACAATGTAAGGGAGCCTTCTGGGTTTTTATTTTGAACTCTCTCCATTTCTTGCAGGGCCAATCAGGCTTTGGGTGACACTTCTTCACTAGACTGGAGATAGTCAATGCACTGTACTTTGGCTTACTAGCAACAAATTTAAAACATTAACAGTTATAAATTCAATATAATCATCATAAGCGTGCCCAAGGCAGTATTTCCAAGTTAGGTACTCCAAGGAAGGAAAGTATGCTTGGCAATTTTTTCAGTTACATTAGTTGATACTCCAGATTTTTAAAGATTTCCTAGCATTTTAGGGACAGTCATAAAAATGGCAGAATAATGTGACAGGCAAAGATGTCATTTTGAAACTAAGATATCCGTGAGCCTTCAGTCTGACAGAATCGATGGTTTGGGGTAAAACTGTACCCAGAGGTACACACTGGCAAGATTTGTTATGGTCATGACTAGTCAATAACAAATTCTAAACCTGCTTTAAAAAAAAAAAAAAATCTTAGAAATTAAGAAGAAAGCTGTTCTGGATGTATCTCATAAGAAAGCAAGCCAGAACAGAGCAGGGAAAATGGTGGCTGGGTAACTTTTCCATTGAAATTCTTCATTATAAATTAATATTCACAGCACTTACACTGAAAAGACCACTGTTTTTAATAGTCAGGTAGTGTTAGAAAATTTTTTTCATTTTTTTTTTTTTTTTAAAGTTGCACCATGTGTTCAGTATATTTTGGTGCCTCCAGAAGGAATTGCCTGTACAGCACATATTTGTGTATGTGTGCTATCTGTGTGCAACTCCACCTAAAAATTACTGGTAACCCTGTTTTCATGGATAAACTTTTGGCCATTTGCAATGCTGCTGCACTGGACAGCGGTACCACCATTTCACCAGGATACTTGGTCTCTGGATATCCTGGATAACATGTTACTCTGCGTGCACAGAGTAGATGTATAAGCACCGTAAAAGCGCAGTATGTTCCTTGCTGCATGTGGGCCATTGGTTTGTGCCACCTCATGCTGAATTTACACACGTTTGGTTCAGCTGAGCATGCTTGGCAGGTCCCACGGCTCCACTTTGCTGCACAGATGCAGGCCAGCTGCAACAATTCAATTTATCACTTCGATACCTGTTGAGCTTAACACGTCTGTGTTTAAGCTGTTTTTCAACCAAAGTGTAACCGAAACCCCATACCTGCCCTCTCAACCTAATCAGAACTATGAATTGATTTTAAAAAAAGTGTATTTTGGTCTAGCTTGCCCCTGATGTCTTTGCTGGAGCAGCTGAGGTCCTGCTGACACTGCTGCATATTTAACATACCACTCCTTTTTGTATAGCTCTGTGCTATGGAAAAGATTCCTGCACAAGGTGTCATTTGCCTTAAAAGCCTTTTAGACCTCAGAAGATGAGGTTATTGACTACTCTGATATTTTCAGAGGAAAGTTCAAAAGCCACTGCAGCCCATGCTTTCAGACCTGTCAAGGAAGGGCTCTCAACCTCACTGCCTGTGGTCAGGCAAAGTAAAACCAGAGCAGAGCCTTTAATTACTCAGATATGGTACCCTCTCCCTGTGTGCTGAGGCATATACCATAGTTGGGGCTGAAGAGCCTCGAGCTAAGTATATAGATGGGATTGATTTTTATAACTGTCAGACCTGTGATTTGACCGTCTGCTGGCTGACCTTCTCTGTTCTGGTTCAAACCCAAAGAGCCAGGTACAAGAATTCTCTTTTGTCTAGGATGCTTTCTTTGTTTTTGAGATCTATGGATTAAAAATATTGTTATCACTGACCCCAAAACATAGATGTCCTTATGTCATAGCCATTTTCATTCTGTGATGACCGTGAGAGATTTATTATAGAACATGTGCTATGACAGATGTCCTTTATGTGATATTCAGCTCAAGGAGATGGCACTGGCTTCATATCAATTACAAACACCTCTGCCATTTCAGATGTTACTAGTTTTGAACTCCCAGTTCAATACTACTAATAATAATTTATTATAATATTTATTATATTTAAAATTACTAATAGTATCATGTTAAACCAAAGATCTTATTATTTTTAGTATCACAGACAGTTTTTGCCCTTTTTCTTATCTGGTCATGGTTCCTCTTCCACCACATAAAGTCACTTTTATAACATCACTTAGACATGAACTAATAAAGCTGAATGAATCTGCTGATAGCCTGAAACAATGGGCTTTAATGGTGTGAAATACCCCGTGTATGTAAACAGACTCCTACACAATAATATCATTACTGTTTATTTATCTCAGTGCTGAAAAATACTTCCGTTTTTGTCAAAGAATGGAAAATAATGGCTCAGCTGACAGTAACATCTCATTTTGGATCAACAACTTGAGAGAACTTAAGCCATGAGTGAAGCATAGCACAAAACAAATATTCTTTCTTCTGACTACTGCAGCTACCCGCGAGCATAGGCCAGGATCTCTGCATCACTGCATCAGCCAAACTGATCGTCCTCTACTTTGGAGTTGGCAAACATGATGTCACAATGTTAAACAGGGGAAAAAGGAAAAAAAAGAAAAGAAATGAGAGAGAAAATGTATGTTTAAAAGGTCTATCTTTTAATGCCTTCTAACTGGAAAAGCCACTACTTAACTTAAAAGCAGGAAGATTTAAGCTCAAAATGTGCCTTTATTTCCACCCCGCCCCCAATAATTGGTGACCCCTGAATTTATACTTTTTATCACTAGGTGAAACAGAAACCAAAGGAAAATAGATCCCCAATTTCTACAGCTATGCTTCTTCACCACTGTCAGTTCTTAATGTATCAGATGAGGGTTGTGGTCTGCCTGTTTTGGATCTCTGAAGCAGAATACTTGCAGATGCTACATATAAGACTGCATATTAAGTGAATATGTGTATGTTCTCTTTTGGAAAAATTGCATGCCAGGAACAAGGATTTAAAACTTGCCTTTCTGTTTTCTGTAAAGGCAGTGGATGGGTTACACATAAGCATTAGAAATACACCAAATTTCTGAAATAACAGATGCCTTTTATTGAAATTTGCTTTATGTCAGTACCACAGAAGTGAAACGGTTAAATAATTTTGCCTTCTGTTGAAACAATATATAACCTCTTCGTTATTATGCATAGCTTTCATGCATACTATTTGAAGATATAGTGATTTATCCAGCTGGTTTCTTATATAATCTTGAGGTATAAATTTATATAGTGGGAGTTTTAGTGTATTTATGATGCATAGTAAATTGTATTTAAAAAGTAACTTGTGCAATATATTATACAGTCTTGCTTTAGACTGTTCACTCAACACATACACAGAAGCTCAAAAACTGATCCAGATTTTCTGTTCTGAACTTCAAAAATGAGTGGAAACATAAGACATTGCAAAAATCCCTAATTTCCTCTACTGAGGACCTATGTTGTGAAACATTTTAGTTCTATATTAAAAAAAAAGACTTTTTGGGGCCACATTAGCAGAAATTGGTGCTAAGTCTGAGAATGTCTACACCATGATTATGTGCAAGAAAGAGAGTAGTACAGGAGAAGAACTTGGTTTCTGTGTATGAAAACCAAAGGACTGCTAATCTAAGTGCATGATTATTGCCTGAGTTGAGCACTTCAACAACTCAACTTTTTCTTTCAAATTCCCTGAAAAAGCCTTGCATGTGTTTTGATATCTTCTGGTAATGATGGCCAATTGCTAGATGACCTACATTTCCGTAAGTACTACTTTAGAAAATTGCATGGTTTTACAGCAGTTGAATTAATTTGAAAACCTTTTTTACTGTAGCTTGCACATACCGTTCCTCTGGTCCAAACCTGAAAAAGCCTCTAGAGTACCATTTTACACACAAGTGACATCTCCAAAATCGCTGAAGACTTCTAAGTGTATAAACACCTCCATTTGGGCCATATGTAAAACCCACAGATATCTAGCTCCACAGATGCTTAAAGCTTTGGTTCAAACTGAAGCCCCAGGTGGGAGTCTTAACTGAGATATTCCTTTGTCTGCCTTGAGAACAGAGGAAAAAAAAACCCCAAAAGTAATGTGGGTTACCCAAGTGACAAACTATCTACCTGCAGATTTGAGAATGAACAATCAAATCCTACCTAGTGAGATAATTTTGCTCTGCTAATGATTTTGTTATATATCAATAACAGATCGCTCACGTAATGCAGAAGTATTGAAACCTGTCATCCATAGCCTCTTGGTTATAGGCATGGAATTCACCTAAAGCACAAAGATTGAAGGTAAGGATTTGCCATATTGCCTAGAAGCAGCAGAGCCTCTACCCTGCTCTTGCAACAGCGCAGCTCTTTGAAACTAGCAAGGCTTCATGGTGTAATCTAGCACAGAACATGGTCCACAAAATGAAACATAATTCAGTCTCAAGCTATACACATCTTCCAGCCAATGGCTTATCTAACAAATTTTAGTAATGGATGTGAGAAAAATAGAGAAAAGAGCCAAGCATTCATATCTAAATTCAAGATATAAAGATACTGAGTCAGCAAAAGTGCTGTTATTAAACTGCTGGAGTGTCATACTTGCTGATGAAGAAAACCTGCTTGTCTGTTGAGAAATCCTTACTTATATTTGACTAAGCTTTCTATCATCCTTCACTGAAGCCCTACTTAGAAGTATGTGACTCTCATCTCTCAGAAGAGATGTCTGTGAGGGCATGGAGTGCTACTTTTTGCTATACACTTAAGACCAAGTGAAAGAGCAGAAGTAGCAGATCCTAAAAGGTCTATTCAATGCCCTGAAAACTTCATTTACAAGAGTCACTGTGCAGCTCAAAAGCAGCCACAGTGAAGGCGATGGTTGGAGCAGTGCTCAGAAAAAGCTGTGACAAATCATCTATGACCCTGTGAACTAACTTCTGCAAATTACATTGGTTTTGTTTTGGAAACTGTTAAAGTAGGCATCAATTAGCACAGTCAGGCTGGGGCTTTGGTTTGCCTTAATTTTGGGTGGGATGAGAATTTGAAGGAACTGGGTGCATGGTTCAAGGTCTTTCCTTGAGCCTTTACAACATAAGGAATGGGAATAACAAAGTAGATTGTTTTACATGGTGTTTTAGCCCTCCTAGAGCCTCCAGCCTGTACCTTTCTTGTGCTATCTCAGCCTGTCACAAGCTAGGACTCTTTCTGACTGGTTTCATAAAAATTCACACTTAGTTCAAAGATCACGCTGCCTTGTCTGAAAAAACAGTGAATTAAACCAAATCCCTCATTTGGTATACAAAGGGTTTTGGAATCACACATTCTGTCTCTGTATAGATTATACAGCTGTTTTATTTTAAGACTTGCTTGGGAATAATTGGATATACAGGGTCATTGTCTGTTCCCGTTTGGGCAGGCATGGTCCTAATTTGGATAAATATATCTTGATCAAAAGGACCAACAAATGGAAAATGCCTCTAGCCTGGTAAAATGATAGTGATTCTTAGGGTTCAGGAAGCTGATGGTCACAAATTACCCCAATACCTTTTTTTAACTGCTTAAAATTTTTTTGAAATCAGGGATAAACAATTTAGCCTCTCAATTAATAATCATGTAAAGTACTGTAACAGAAGGGCTGAAAGTAACAAGCTAAGCAAAGTATGCTGTCAGATCCCCACAGGAATGAAATTACTGGGAGTCTTTTATTCCTCCCGAATAAATCTTGTTGACCAGTTCTCCTGAAATATAAATAAACAAAAAAAATGCACAGGGAGAACTTCCACCATAACTGCCTCCTGCTTGGTTATGGCTCAACTCTATCAGCAATTGTAGCTGGCTGCAAAAAATATTTCATTACACAGGAACATTTAGTTAGTATTTCAAATAAATAAACACAGACTCTTACTCAGTGGACACTTGTTGGGAAATTTCTTGAGTTTTCATTTTCAAGTTTTTTTCCATGTCCAGTGGGGTAAATTTTTATTTTCTCAAGGGCTCATAGTGACTACTTACACAAGCCTTTTACTTTTTAAAAGAGCTAAATTGTTACTGAAATTTTAAGATGCCAATCTCATCTCAAATACCTGTTCAAATTATATTTGGATGAGAGGTGAGAACTCAAAATAATTGTAAATGAAAGTTGCATTAGTGTTTGCAAATTTTAGGAAACTTGGACTTGGTGTCTCTATGACCCACCTTATTTCTCTTTTACCCACACAAAACCTGGCATTCTTACTAAGTACATTGTTTTTTCCTAGGCTGGAAAGGAGAGGAGGACAGAAAGGCATGAAGGTTTAGTCTATTTCTAATTTCTCATGAGATGTCTTCTATTATGGTTGTAGGGTCAGGTTAAATACCTAGGACAGGGAAGCGGGAAGAGAAAATGAAGGTAAACAGCAGGGATTAAAAAAAGCTAAAAAAAAAAAAAGGTAAGAACTTGTTACTGAGACAGAAGACTACCTGTGAGGGAAAGATGTAACAGCTTGTGGCGAAGGCTGGTTGCTCATCTGAGTGAGTCCCTTTGTGTTGACTGATCAAGATTCATTTTACGGCTGTTTCTTTGCTCTTGCTACTGGAATTGGAAGGGCCAGATTTGGATGGTTAGAAATCTGATTTCCATCAGTAAGATACTTATGACCTGCTTCGTTCCTCTTGTTGTTCCTCTATGCCATGTGCTGTGTAAACAGTTTTTCTTCCTCTGTGATAGCTACGCTTCAGATGCCTCTTCACATAGCAAACACTTTACTATCAACTTTTATCAGCTTTTTCCTTGCTAAGTGAACCAAGTAAAACTCTTTTACATCATCTTAGTCTTTCACATGTTTGTAATAGTCCTTCCTTGCAATTCTATTTGCAAGTGACCTTTCTTGAACAGGGGGTGACTAAAATCATAATGGCATCGTAAAAAAGCTTCAACAGTGCATTGTATAACTACACTGATTATGATGCGCTCATTAATACTTCCCTCAACACTCTAAAATTTGCTTTGGCCATCATAGAGAGTGTTTAGTTTCTCTTCATGGCTGTTTCACATCCAGACCCATCCTGTGATCAACTAACTCAGCCCTGTAGATGAATAAGAAGAAGTAACCTTAGTGTTTTTGTCCCTCTGTACATGACACTGTTTTTCTACTATTGCAATTCTCACCACTGATTTTATCCCAGGTCTCATACCAGAGCTATAAGGACAGTGAAAGAGAGTTCATTTAGGAAGAGAAGAAGAGAAGATGGGGACCAAGGCAGGTGAGCCCTACTGTCTGATGCCCTCTTCAGTCACATCCTCCACAACTACACAAGGCCAAGGAAAGATGGGGGAGGGCTATTCTTTTCTCTCTTTCTTTCTTCCTTCCTTTCTTTCTTTCTCTCTTTCTTTCTTTCTCTCTTTCTTTCTCTTTCTCTCTTTCTTTCTTTTTCTTTCTTTTTTTCCATGTATCTATCAAGTCATATTTAATGCATAAATATTTTCCAAAGTTTCTACGCCAACTTACCTTCAGCATTTCGTCCATTCATGTGGTCATTTCCATTGCTTTTTCAGCTGGCATCATCTATTTTCCCCCTAAGTTTAGACTATTGCAAGGTCAACAAATTCCTGCAAGCGTTCAAGTCAAGCTGGTGTGGGTCTGGCAGTTAACTGCCTGTCAACTCTCACCAAAGGTGGGAGCCCTCCCGCGTGCTTTTAGACTGTGCAGACCTGGCAATCAGATTCTGCAAATCCCAGTTAAAAGGCAGCAAAAATCATGCACTTCCAAAGAATTAGAGCTTCATCCTCTCTAAAGCCTCATACAGAATGCATTCATTTTGGTTCCTCTAGATCATCAAAGTCCTACTAAGTGGTAAAAGTGCCTTCTAGAAACATGGGTGCCTTTAGACAAAAATTTTTGTACTTTTAACCACCTCATTAAAATAATTCACCATCTTTTCCCAAAACAAACATGCAAGTTGTGGTAAAATGTTTAAAGAGAGGACCAGACCCTATAAATAAGTCAGAAGGAAGGAGGAAAAAAAAGAAGTAACTTGTTAGTACAAAATGAGTATCTAGAGAAAAAAGAATGAAAAATCTAAAGATGTTATTTATTCACAAGATACTGGCATTCTTATGAAAAGACAAATATGAAAATTTCTAAAGTAATGAGTCTGTTCCACGCTCTCCGTCTCTTTAGGCTGCAGTCATGGCAAGTGATGGGTTGTAATTTAAAGACAACCAATAAATTTGGCAGCTTTTAGGGGCATACCCAGTTGGTGTATTTGCATGTACACTGCCTGGTATGTGAGGACTCTGACGCTGTAATGCTCTTCTGCAAATAGTAGAGAGTGACAACGAATACAATTGGCTGTATTATCGGTATGTGCTGTGTGCATACTAGACATGAAACAACAGAACAGAAACAACAGAAAACCAAGCAGATGGAGATAAGGAAAGTCCATCGTTTGCGCTTTTTAGGTTAGAGGTTTCCATGCTGAAGGTATGCGGGTGCAAACAAACTTGACAGTTTAAGTAACCATTTCTCTGACTTTTTAGGCTGAAACAATAGTCTATAGCCTTAACCTTTGATACCTGATATATAAATAAATTGGGAGTTCTTTCCTTCCAAAATAGGCATTAATTTAAATTTCTCCCACAAGCCCATCATTCATGTCTCCCAGTCAAGGGGTGTTAGGGCTGCTATCTTGCTGCTGCTTAAGCATTTATCAGTATTATAAGTGGTTCCCTGTAGAATGGTTCTTTTCTTTTGCTACTTCTGTGTTTTGAAAAATGAAATCACTATTTATAATTTTCTGTGAAAACTGGAGAACATATTACTTGCTCTCATTAATACCACCCCAGATGTTAGAGGTTATGCTGCACTAGACTTACAATGCTCAACAAAGATTAGACTTTTTATAATAAATATTGAGTAGATAACAAAATCATCATTCACTTTTCTTAAGAGTTATAATATTGACTTCACAAAAGTCAAATTAAATAGAGCCATGAATACACACCCTGGAATAGATTTTCAATACATGAACAGCATCATCATATAGAGAAATATTTTATGACACCCAGGATATTTCTTAGTAAATAGAAGAAGGAAGAAAATAGAGGAAAAAAAGGAAGAAATGTATGAAGAGTTAAATAAATTGCGGATTTTTTATTTTAGCCAAGTTACCCACAGTATTGTGGTTAGGTTCATCCTTTCCTTCAACCTTTTTTAATCTGAAGCCATATATCTCAATTAAAACAAAATGATGAATTCATTTCTACTAAAAGAACAATCAGCACCAAGCTAAAACTTCTTCCTTTCTTCTCTGTTAACTCCTCCTCCTCCTCCGTCCTCACCTACTGTTACTATGAAGGTTATTGTAAGGTTTCCACATGGGGCCATAGCTGGGAAGCAAGAGTTTTATATCAAAACTTGTGAGAAATGGAAATAAAATCTGCAACCTAGCTGGTTCATGCTGCTATAGCTGAAGCAGTGTTAGCCAAGGTAGGAAATGTTACGGAACCTTTCCTGTAACATATATATCTTTATTTCTCCTATTTCTATGTCCCATTCACACTACATTGTTTCTTGTGCTTCCATATGTATTGGTTCTACTTGGGCAGGTAAGAGTCAAGGGAACCAAAACACCAGCTACAAGTCCAAAATCTATTCCTTGCTACTGTATTTCACAGTTGCTCAAGTGTCATTTAGCTGTATTTGTTAATTATGGTAAATGAAGCCATTTTTAATGCATTAGCTCTTTTTTTTTTTTTTTTTTTGTCTAAACCTGCTGTATTTGAATGTCATTGCTTGTTTTAAGCACAACACCCAAGCCTACCATTCAGGCATTAGCATTAGCTTTATTTTCGTGTGGGAGGTGACATTGAGCCACGGGCCTCATCTTGCTTTCACATGCATATAGATGAAGAATGTGTCAAAACTTCTCAGTCTCCATTGTCTCTGATCTGTATTTGAGAGGTATCACAACATGCAGGAGCATATAGAGTATCTTCTCCAAGGACTTTCTCATCTTCTATAGACTACCACATCTTCAGAAAAAAAAAAACCCAAACCCCCCAAAAGAAGAAAAATCCCCACTTCTTCATGGCAAACAAAAGCTGCTGTGGTGGCTAATGGGCAGCAATTAAATACTAGTGGAGTGTGTCCACTTCCCATCTTCCTTTAAGACTCACTAAGCAGAGTTTCAAATAGCAATACTCCATCTGGGAACACATCTTGCAAATTATCAGCTGATTGGTACCTCTGCCTATATCGGAAAATATTAACTCAAAAGAATTTTCAGCCTCTGCATCACATCAGCAACACCTTGCCCAATGGATTTAAAGGAAATCTTCAAAAGGGTTTTTCTATTTAAATTATTTATTCATTTAATTCCCATTAAAAGGTAACCCAGATTTATTCCAGTTGCACTTAATGTCCTCTCTACATATGATAAATTCCATCTGTATAAACACACCTGTGTGAGAGAAACAGCATACAGAGGACTACAGATGTTAAATAAAGTGTAAAAGGAAATGTTTCAGGTGGGTTTTATCTTGATGAACTTTACAGCAATATTGCTGTCTCAGGATAGATGCTCCATGCCAGCTGAACGCTTCATGGCCAAACATTTTTTCTGTAAGAGAGGCCTTTTTCTAGTCAGCTTTGGTTATATACACATATCCCAACATTATTTATTTGACCTTTTGGTAAATTGTTGACACAGTGCAGTCTCAAGATTTTTTTTTCAGAGGCAAGGGTCTTCCTTTTTCCTGAAGAAGTGTCATGTATCTGATACTGCTTCGTAACTCACGAGAAGGGCAGAGAGGAGGAAAGTCTCAAACTTCCAGTTTTCATGGCAAATAAGAACCAGAAATGTTGTAAAATACCTAATCAGCATAGAATAATATTTGGTAAAGACTCTTGTTCACCATAACCTAATTAAATCCTGATTAGACCAAGGTGCACTGCTCTCAGATAGGCCAGGCATGCAAATATATGAGATGTAGATGCTGTAGTGGGGCAGGTGGCTGTGAAGACCAATGGGTGAATCTCACATTCAGGGTGTGAGAGTTGGCAGTGTCTTAGTTTAGTACAAGAGGTTTTCTGATGTTAGAGGATAATTTGAATTTTATACCAAAACACTTTGCATTGTAACTCTATACTGGGCTTGCTTTCTTACCTTTTTTTCCAGAAACATCTCTGGATAGCCTCTGTTCAAGATTTTACCCCAAATTTGCAACATAGCAGAGGTTTTTCTTTCTAAGAAGTGCATGCTACATCTTTCTATTAATGAACAGCATGATAAACACACCTAACTTAAAAATTTCAAAGGTACGGAAAGACTGCAGTTCTCCCATGGCCATTATAAGTCCTTGAGAACCTTAATTTGTATTATGAATCATGGCAAATTCTCTTGAAACAATATACTGCTGCTGCTGAAGCAAAAATTTGTTTTTAAGAAGCTCTGCTTCTGCCTAAGCTTAAGCAGATGCTCATAGAATATAGCAAAAAGCACAGAATAAGAAGTGAATAAAAGTCAGGAAACCAAGAAGGTACATTTCCTGCTGCTTAGAGTAATTCTAGACATTGCTGTCTATTTTGGCCTCATGTAGCAATGTAAGAAAATAATCCCATGATGATTTTTAGTGTAAAAACTTTTTTGTAGAAATAATTTTTCATACTCGACATTTATGAACTATTTGGCATCTAAAAGTAAGACGCAGAACCAAATTTATTGTGGAAAATTTGTTTGGAATGAACTCATATAATTTGAGGATTTGGGTTTTTGGAATTTTGTATTAAATTATTGGTTTCAGACTTTAAATAAAGGTGAATAAGGGAAATAAAGGTAAAAATCCTTGTATTCAGGTTTTTTCTGAACAGTTTCATATGCAGAGATCCACGATTGTCTAGTGAATATTGAAAAAAATTAATTTAAGATCAAAATTTCAAATTGTCTATTAAACTGTGAAATGAGAAGTGTTGAACTGGGATGGAAGTATTTAGGTCATTTTCCCAATTAACTGTGCAAATCTTCATGACAAGCTTTCCTGTAATGCGTTATGCACCAAAAAGAAAAAAAAAAAGAAATTCTGAACAAGAACAGGCTAAGATATCAATGCATATCAGGCAGCTGATGTTTCTTCAATAAACTAAGAAATGGAAGTTCATTACTTATCTCCAGGTCCCATGTTCACCATCATTGTGCAACTTGTATAAAAACAGGCAATATCACAAAGCTTAACCTTACTTCTCTAGCGTGACCTTCTTATATTTCTTTTTTTGCTATCTTTCTTATAAACATTGAAGTCTATGGATGGCCATAGATGTTAAATGAATGTTAACCATTAACAATCTTATTTTTGATGATGAGTCTGAATTCCTGTTACTACATAAAGAATCATCAAACCAGAAGGCAAGGGCAGATTTCCTTCCCCTTATTTTCATATGGGGAAAATACAGGAAAAAGGTGGGAAGAGAAATTGCCTGAAGGCCACGTACGAGACCATGATTTGAATGCTTTTGTGATGATGAAAATGACTCTTCATCTTTAGTACAAACATTTGCTTTTTCAGAGCTGTTGAATGCTCAGGTTTTTTCACTAACCTCAGTAGGAGCTGAGAGAATCCAGGCCCTTTCAAACTCAATACCATAAGAGTACAATCATACCCTCTAGAGGAATGGAAAGCAACATGCATACCTACACTATTACTGTGTATTTTATGTCTAGCATCAGCTTTGTTCTGAACACGTACTTCTTTTTTTTTTAATTTCTGGATAAAAATTATAACTAATAGCAATCCAAATACATTTTATTGCCCTAAATACTCCCCGCCCCCAACGCCTTTTCTTCTTGATTTGCTAAAAATGGCAGAGATTTTTTCACTGGAAATACCAGATGGTGATTTTCTAAACTACCCTGTGCTCCTTTATTCTCCCAGCATTTAATTCATTCCTTTTTGATGGGCCTATCTCTCTTGTTACCACTCAAAGCCCCTATATGATCAGCTTGGACTTCTCAGATTGGTATCCTGCTCTCCTGTGAAAAAACAACCTACACTTTCAGAATTGTAGCTCTTTTACCTCCAAACTCCATTACCTTTCCCACTGATATTTTTCTTAACCTCAAGAGTGATTTCTCTTGAGATGTGTGAAACTGCACAATCACAGCCCACATAAAGCCAGAGGCACACTTTTTCTAAGAAAATACTATCTGATTTTTCAATTTTCTCCACCTTTCCATATCATCTATTCTTTCTGCCATGTAATTCTTGTGCTTTACATGTTCTGCAGAGCACTTAAATACATCATACGCAGCTGGGTCTGAATTCTTCTTGTCCAGCAAAAGTAAGAGATAAGATTTCCCCACAGACATGTGCTCCTGCATAGATGCTAACAGGAATTTCATTGAGGTTATAAGTCCTTGCTGGTTTTCTACATTACCATTAACTTGAGCTTGACACAGGTTGGGTCCCTGGCAGCAGCAGAATTACCTGACTAAGGATTACCTTCTCAAGGATGATTTTAAAGTTACAACACTATAAAACACCTGTGAAAATTCATATGGAGTTCAAGCCCGGCACTCTGGAGATGCAGCTCTTCTGCACCACTTTTATCTCTCCCTCCACAGGCTTATTATCTCCTCAGACATGACCTAGCAAAGTCTTTGAATTCACATCTATTGTATAGTGTATGTAAATAAAATATGTTCTGATGTTTCCTGGTATTAAGTTAGCCAAGGAAAAATTTTACTAGCTATATCCTTGCAATATTGACCAATACCCTTTACACTAAATGAAGAAGAGGGATTATGTGAACCCACATTTGATCAGATGAAGCCAGACCATTTAAAAAGAAAAAAAAGAGAAAGCCCAAGGATCTGGTGAGGCAGAACACTAATAAACTTTGTATAGGGTTGGATATATCCCAGATGGAGAATGTTATGCTGAAGCTATGACAGTAAGAGTCCACCTCTGTTTTTTAAAAACAGAGCAAAGAGAAAGGAAAGAGTTCTGTGAAAGATCAATGCACAGATTCAGAACTGATGAAAAACTGGTTTATTGTTCATAAGGAAACATAGCACATTTCTCTACCTTTATGTTATTTCTCAAATTCCTTTCAACTGAATTGCTGAATGTTGAAGTGAATCAGGAAAGCATTTATTCAATCGGTGGCTATGAGTACCACTGAGACTCTAATACAGGTGTTTGCAACTTATTAAAATAAACAGTGACAGAGAAAGCATGATATGCAATATTTAGGACAGAAAGGGACTGAAGTCAAGGTGACAGTGTATGCACAAACAAAAAGCTGTTTGTTTGCTTGGGATGTTCTGTCCAATTTATGATTATGTTGAAGTTGTGTATTTGATTATAGTGTAACTCTTGAGCTATTTTCAAGTTTTCTTGAGGGTTCAAAATAATGGAGACACCAGCAATGACTGATTCAGTTCAGGTAGTTTCTTAAACTTAGTAGGATTGGATGTGTAAGAAAAACATAATTCAGCTCTCTTTTGGCTTGGGCTCAAATTAATAAATAATTTTTCCAAACACATCATGAAATCTCAAATCAGTAACAAAACCTGATGAGTTTTGGGCAAGATTTTGTTGCTGAAGTCTGCTGAGTTTCAGCAAGAATTAATGGCTGACAATAATAAATACTGAAGATATCTTCCCACACCAGCTGAGGTGCAATTAATGTTAGTTCCATTTTCCTTCCTCCCCTCGTCAGCAGAGAGGAAAGAAGGGACAACAACCTGACTCCTCAGTCTGACCTGCCTATTGCTACCGCCACGGCATAACAGGTGTTGGAGAAAGTTCAGCTCTTATTTAATGGTAGTTATGACTACAAAGTTTTCTATCTAAACGAAACAGGTATTATAGGTTTCCTGCTTCACTCCAGTGATCCAGCTGATATATCTCTGGTGGAACAGGAGCATCACTGGCTGCCCACTTGTAGCCTGATGTGTGGTTTTTCTCATCTAGTTTTCAGAATCTAGGAGTGTTTCAGGATTTCAGGATAATGATGGGCTAATCGGGTCTGAGTCAATGCCTTTATGGAAGATGCTGACAGTTAATCTCAGGCATGTTGTTCCATACTGAAGGCTGCTGTAGACCTTTGTCAGCTCATGCCAGTGTGACAGAGGGAAGATGGTCAAGGCAGTGACTTCAGTCTGGAGACCTTATGTGGCAGGTTTGGAAAAAATGGGCATTTTTGTTGGGATGAACTTCCTCTTCCAACGCAGCTGGATCACAATGACCACTGGAAAAGCATGGGAAGAAAATTTCTGTATAGTTAGATCTGGCTCATGGGTGCCTTCAGTAAAGTTAAACTTCAAAATATACTTTTGCTATGGTGCCTGTGTTTCATATGTCTGTATCTGCATCCATTTTAGTTTAAAATAGAGGTCACGGTTTCCTAACAAGCATTTGAATAAAATGAAACCAGAAGCTAAATATGGATTCATATTTTGTCATATAATATTATCCATATGATAGAGATTTGCAGTTTTCAGCTCAAACCCGTATAGGAGTTAAACTTGTGCCCTAAGTTTCAGCTCAGTGCAAAGAGCAAGTAAATGCTAGAAATCAGGATTTGTAATGGCTAACCCAAGCCATCCTTAACTACCTACACTTCTATAATGTCCTATACTGGCTATGCAACTGTAGAAATACACTTAAAGAAGTAATCTGTCCTTTTAGCTAATAACATCAAAATGAGACCTTTTTCTTCACTTTGCCTGGACCTCTAACCTTTAAAGGTGAGTTAGACAGCTGCAGAAAACCTGATCTCATTTTCTGCCCCTGGCAAGATTTTTTCAAGTTCATCTTCTTTTTTTCCCTTCTCTCAAAATCTGATGAAAAATGAAATGTCATGAAAACAGGCTCTGAGGCTAAAAAACCTCTGTCTGTCTCTGTGACAGATGTCAGTTTGAAAGGTTTCAGGTCACCTGTCAGAAGTATGTCAGTATGATCCATACAAACATCTACTCAACCTCTAACACTAACATTGAGTTCTGCTTTTTAAAATACCCCTTGAAAAAGAATCAAATGATTTCAAGTCACTGCCTTTTCCCCTTTCTTTTAACTCTGATTAATGAGCCAAACTCTTAAGCAAAAAAAAAAAAAAAAAAAAAAAAAGGGGGGGGGGCGGGAAGAAAAAAGCGCCTTTAAAAAAGGACAGCTTGACCTTTTTGTGCCCCTGGCAGTGAACCAATCAGCATTCTCGTAATCCAAACACAGATGCCTGGAGCTAAACAAATCCTATACTTGTGAACAAGAATTCAGTTTGCTGTCAAAATACAATGACGAGCAGCAAAGTGCTGCTCTTAAGCAAAATATCCTGAATTAAATTAAAATGTTTTTGATTAATAAAAGGAGTAACATGACTAATGTCATACATCACTAATAGCATCATTTGGAAACAATTACAGTGAGATATTTATGCATATATATTACATATGTACATTTAAAGCACAGTACCTCATCTCTACATGAGACATAATCCTGTAATATTTTATGCCACCAGAAACATTGCTCATCTAATGCTGCAATTCAGTATTTTATAATGATTAATTAACAGGCTTGAACATTATTTTGTTCCTGGCTTAGTGTCATAATGTTTGCATTACTTCTCACAACCGATTTCTGCCCTTT
The DNA here is from genome assembly GCF_964188355.1 of Buteo buteo. Taxonomy (NCBI): domain Eukaryota; kingdom Metazoa; phylum Chordata; class Aves; order Accipitriformes; family Accipitridae; genus Buteo; species Buteo buteo. The sequence continues at coordinate 85,917,308 of NC_134204.1, read as the reverse complement.
TAAAGACTGAGTCTCTGTTTTGTTAAAAAAATTAATTGCAATATTAAAGAGAATATCCCAGCTGCATGACAGTTTTCATCAGTGTGTTGTTTTAATAGTCTACCAAGTAGATATGCTTAGAGCTTTCTGCCAATTTCTATTTTCAAATGTCCCACATGTCCCACAGAGACCCTATCAAGTAGGTTCTTGATGTCAGTGGGCATGTTTCTGGATGTTTCTTAAAAATCTGTAATGTCAGTTCTAGGGTCCAATATAAAAGTTGGGAAAACACATCTGGACATCACGCTGATAGACCACAGATGCACCAGATGCAAATTTCAATGTGATTGCAAAGTAATTCAGTGCTAAGTTTTGTTTCAGGGCTAAATACATCGTTTAATTCATGCATGAAACTGATGAGAAAGCTTAGGTGGTGTTTTTATGCTGTATTTGCGTGGAACAATCTCCTCAGGTGTAGAGTCCTCCTTTTAGCATTTTTCTAATACATTATTTGTATGCTGCTGCTCACAAAGTGTCCACAAACTCTCCTTTTTCTCATAAGTGCATATACCAAATGTGGAAACAAACTGCATCAGATTTCAGTTATTCTTCCTTTTTTTTTTTTTTTTTTTTAATAATTAATGATGGCACTGTGCCGCTCTCCAGGAGTTAATTTCATTAACATTTAAACTGATTCATATGACAGGAAAGCAGTCAGCTTGGTATCAAAGGGTTACAACACTTACACAACAAGTATCAACTTCATTTTGGGCAGTCCAACAGAGACTTGGGAACAGTTGGAGACAGAATCATCCGCAGAAAACTATCAGTATTGTTTAGACGAAGATAACCACAAACATCCTGAAATACTTAACTGTGTCTAATCTCTTAGTGACTCATGTTTACATTAATTTTTACTTTAATGTCGATTTCTTTCCTTTTTTTTTTTTTTTTAATCTTCCAGTTGAACATTATTTTAAAATATGATCACAGAGTGGAAATGAAGAAGTTTACATGTCATATTAGGTTACAAGATGGCCAGCATGATTATTTCAAGGCTCTGATGGGAATGGGTATTTTTACTAAAAACTGCCAGCTGCACAATTTCTCTGGTCACAGTGGATGTGATGCAGACTGGACCAGGACTGAACACTTTCTTGAATACTTACTGATGCAGCTCCAAGTCCACCTTGCAAATGAGGGTAAACCACTTCAACAAGCAATATTCCTTGTGTCTGCAGAACTGTAAATACTAAGCAGTAATTACAGAGATTTCCTTTCCAGTGTTCTCATAACTTCAAGGTTTGCAAATAAATCTGCAAGATATCATCTTTTCTTGTGCCAAAAAGCTTATTAATCCTATGGGTTAAATGCTAAGAATGTTTAAACAGATGATAAACCATTTAACATAACTTTCTTGCCTCCAGTTATTTTCAGCACTTAGGCTGTGACACTCTGCTCCTCTGAATAAAACCGTGAACTAAAAGGTATACACATTCCTTATCACACAGTAAGCTCTTTTAGAACCTAATAAATTAATTACATCTCCAAAGAAAGTCTTTCACTTGCTTTCCTGCCTTAGCATTGCCAACTACATCTGGCCAGCCAGCCAGATACTGAGAGGGCATTATTGCAGATTACAATCAGAAATGTTGAAGCAGTTATTGGTGTCACACTGGAATAGCATATTAACATTGCCACAAACAGTCTTTCTCTTGTAAGAATAGTGCTTTGATGTTCCAACCCCGAGCAAGAATATTGGGAAACAAAAAAAAAAAAAAAAAAAAGAAGAGAGGGTGAAAACAGCAACGATTGTGAAGACAGATTTCCCAGCTGAAATTAATAATTCTGAGCAGCACTAAAATTAATTACTCTGTAGTTGTAAGCAGGCAGCGGATTTATGGTAAATGACAGAGTGTTTGCAAATTTTCCTGACTACTCGATTAGAAAATGCACCAAGTACAGGCGTCAGCCGAGCATGCATTATTTAAGTGGTTGGTGTCTGGCGACAATCTGGAAGCTGCAATTGTTGTGGTTGCCCGTAGGAAAATTCGCACTTTCTGGGAGAAATTCTTTCACCTTTGTGTGCCCACAGCACGGATCTCTCCTCATGGCAGCTGTAGGATACACTGGAACTTCGTGACCTGGAAAATGTGGGACAACTGACACAAGGTGACCCCCTGAATGCTGGGGTAGGCCCAATTAATTTAAAATTTTGCTTGGCCTTGTCTCTTCCAATTTTCTAAATCCTCTGGAAAAATGATTAATGCGTACACTGCCAATGCGAAAATATTTTTGACCCTATTAAAGTCGACCAAGGGTAAACAAAGTGTAGGCTGGCATTGTATCAAACTAGCTTTATTAAATTTGATTGGAGGTTTGTATGAGGAAGGGACAGACAAGGACATTATTTTGCACAGCAACTCCCTTTTAAATGAAAATACTGGGAGGAATACAAAGTACTGGTGTGCATTGGTACAGATCTGTATTTAACCTAGCAAAATCTTACCAAAAAAGTGATTATTTCTGAGAAAGCTTCGTATTCCTTCCCTGTGAAAGTGTGCTGTCAGTGAAGTTGATTCATTATATGATAAGCGTTGTTTTCCTTAAAGAAGAAAGAGAATGATTCAGAGCTTGCGTTACTTCTTGCCATTTCAGATCTTTATTCCCCAATTTATTCTTGCCCTGCCGGCTCCAGCGGCTGGAGACACATCTAGAGGAGGGTTTGAGGAGTGGGACTAGGGCAGATGTAGGCACCTCAGCCACAGAAAATGCTGTTTTCAACACTTTTCCCAATATCTACAATAGTCCATTTTTTTTTTTTTTTTGCCAGCGAAGTGCTCCAAAGTACTGCACAAACCAAAAATCACTAAGTTTCTCAGTGTGTGTGCCAGTACATTCATGATCCTTAAACACAAGACACTGTTCTCAGCTCCCAGGAACCTTTTAAGGCTGAAAAGGATGTATTATCCAGATCTGATTCCCCACAGTGATTATTTTAGCTAAAAAAAAAAAAAAAAAAAAAAAAAAAAGAAGCCAAAAGATAACAGGAGTTTCTAATGTTCTGAATAGAAAAGAGTGATAGCTGCTCAGTTTTTAAACCCCTTAAAACCTAACAGAGGATTTCAGATGCCATCTTGTCCTCCCTGCTTCTTCTTGCCCTGTTTAGGTATCCTGTTGGCTAGCTTGGCTAATTTAAGGTAAATTTACATGAAGAAGGCAATTGGTCATAAGTTTGCTCCCAGTCCACTCTTGCCTAAAATACCCCAAATCCAGCCTGGAAACTACAACTCCATTAATTAAAACTGGTGTGATTTGTTTGCATGGAGGGCACACTAGCTCTGATGCAGGATCTCCAAACTGATTCTTCCCTGCCCAGCTGCTAGACTGAGATGCATGAGGGAGACACTGGACACCTTGGGATGCTGGCTATGGGGTGCAGATTTTTAAGGCTAAGATACTCATTAAACAATCCATCAGAGGGTTTTTCTGCTTTGTATCAGTTGACAGTAAATCATAAACAAAACTCTTTAAATGGAGTGGTCCAGCTAATGCAGAGGAAAACATTCAAAGCTTTTAGCACTTTTGAGGGGTATAAGACTCATAATTACAAAATGTTCTGTACCGAGAACACAAAATAATCCTTCAACCACTCAAGACAGAGCAAAAGCAGAAACTGCTCAGTCTAGACAGCTTTACTTAGAGGTGTAACTGCAGTGAAAAAATAACCAGACTACCATCTTTCAGGAGATGGACATAATGATGCACATGAATGACAGCCTTATTTTGGTAAGATGTGAGCTCACTGGAGACCACCAACAAGCTGTCAGCAGATAAGCATTAAATGATTTTGATGAAACGACTGAAATTCTGCTTGAATTAAGCTTGATAAACTAAAATGAAGAGGCCCCTAAGCATCCTTATTGAACTTCCCTCAAATGCAAATTTAGCATCTTCAGAAAACATTCCATCACATCTAGATGTAGTGTAAATATAAATATATACATATACACATATATTTGCATAAAGTTTTTAAATATAGAGATGTGGACAAATTGTTTTTGTCTACACTAGTTTTAACCTAGTTATCTAGAGTCATAGTGACTTGTTATATTCCCCCAAACCTGTGACATATCAGTTAAAGCCAGCTAAAAATTAGGTGTGATACTCAAACTTTGGATCTGACTATTGAATATGTTTTTTCCCAAAACTCAGAACTCATCTACAGGCCTCATCCATTTATATCTATGCAACCATTAATACAAGATTTCTAAGTGTCTACTTACTGACAAAAATTTGAATTGGCTGAAGTGAAGCACAGTGTAAACTTGATGTGAAACAACTTAGATTTAGGCATGTGAAAGAGAAACATGATGGTAGCTCATCCCAATCTAATAAATGAAATAGTTACAAAGATTGTTTGAAATGAAAAATACATATATAGGAGTGCACCACTGTTACACTTGAATTATTTCATAGTTTGCAAGTGAGTGGACTTGGTAACTTCTCCAGTAAATTAGTCTTTCTAGCACATAGCGGACTGCCTACAGCATTTCTGAGAACAGCAGCAGATCCAAGAACAAAAAAAAAGTAAAAATTATTTGCATGATTCTGAGCTACTTTTCATACTGAAACTTCAAAGATGAGTTCACCAAAGGGTGAGAGGACTCTTAAAGTGTGCAAGTCTAATTTGCTGAAAAGATGCAGCCAGTTTCTAAAATGACTAAATAAATTGCAATTCATTTTTTTTCATTTCTATTTTGTCTTTGTGTTTTATGTATTTATAAGGCATCTATCATTTTGTACTTAACTACGAAGCATTTTGAGTCAAATTCTCATTAAAATTCTCCCTTAGTAACTAAAAAGAGAAACACAGAGACACCTGTAAGCCGGTTCAACCAAATATTTTACTCATTTGTAATATGAACCTCTGATTATAGGGCAACATCTGTGGTCAATGTCTTGCAAGTATCTTGGAGATACATCAAAAGTGTCTTGTGTTAGATTCTGGATTTGGATTGCTTCTAGGGCTCCCACTCCTGTGGCCTTTGGCACCACTTTACTATTTTACTTCTCTTTTTTTCTTTTCTGAAGAAGTTAGTCCTTTCTGTGACAATTATCCATATGGACAAGAGCTCTGCTCTCCTGCCAGGCTCTTTATATGTTGTTGCTGTTGTTGAACTATGTGCTCAATGGTTACCTGTCAACTCTTGGAGACTGAGGGATAAATAAAATGGGAGGAAAGTGGAGGTCCATAATATCTTGTAAAGGGATTACGAACAGTATCTATATATTGAGCAGGATACCTCTTTTCTGAGAAGAAGGCTTCATGATGTCTGGTCCGGCACAGGATCGGTTTGCCAGGATTGACAAAACACTATAGGAACTGAAACCATAATAACCTAACAGTTTTCTGGCATAAATGAGAAATGAAGAATCAGGTCTGAGATTAGTTACAGTACTGAAACTAATTGCTTGTCTTCCAAACAGGCTCAGTCTCAGTCTTACTGATAATTACAGCCACCACATCATTATCCTTAGGGAGAAAGTGCAAGATATGCTCTGTCAAAGTCACTTTGGAGTCTAACTCATGGTAGGACTATTCAGGATTCATGTGGACCCAAGTGTCACAAAACAAGTATGTGTTGCCCTTAGCTCAGATGGCATCATGCTGAGTTACCTCAACAGACAGGAGGGATGGTCAGGCATGAACAAATTGAATGCATCCAAAATACACAACATCATGAGACCTTTTGCTCTAGATCAATCCATAAATTCACTGGAGATTTGTACTCATGGAGTTTAGATTTCAGGGTGTCTTAGATCTCCAGACTAGCTGTTTTCTATTTTTAGTCCTTTTTTGTGGTTCCCCATTTTCTACACTGAACACTTCTGATTCACAAGAGCATGAAACTTTTCTTGTTTGATCCAAAATCCAGGAGATCCCTGTTTCCCTCAGGATGAGAGGACCTGGAACTTCTCGCTCATCAAAACAAGTGTTATCTTTACTTCAAGCCCTGTGATGACTGTGTCTACCAAAATACCCCTATCAGACCAGTTCTGTACCAGTAATGGTTCTGTCTTCCTGAATAGACAGTAACCTCCGGGAGAATTTGGGCTGGCTCCACTTTGTGGTGTGCTAAGAGCTAGCAATAGATTGGCAACTTTTTGAAGACTATGGAGAGTAATGGGAGGAGAGCATTTGAATACCAGTTTGCAGAGAAAACAGAGTAATTTTCCTAGAAAAATGTAGTAACAGCTCATTTGAGCACCTGGTTAAATGCAAAGGGTCGATTTGCTGGATGAGATATTAGAGATGGGTCTGTTCATGGATAGCTGGCCATATCCATTGCCTAATTGGGAAGGCATTCACTGTTTACGCTGACAGCTGCTGTAGGGCGAGGTGAGACCTACAGAAGAGATGATAAGGAGTAGATTGATAGTGCCTCTGCGTCAAAAGGCCTGCCAAAGGCTAGTGCAATCTTGAGTTCAGTCCAGCTTAGCTCCTTTTGTGTTTTATTAATTTTTCAATGAGGAGCAGACATGGAGTTTTCCAGGAAAATCATGTCTATAGGGTAGAGGAGTGGATTAACTGCAGGTAATTTTCTCTTTTATGATTAAAGATACATATACGTTCTATATTAACTACTGCAGCAATACTGTAGCTAGAATGGTAGATTTAATGTTTTCTCCTGTTAAATGTTGAAAAGTTTTCCAGCTGAGGATTCTGCAGAGGCAAAACCCTCACAAACTGCTGCCCAATTAGTGTTGTAATTCCCATATTTCCAAAATTAAGTATAAAGGTTGAAGTAATTAGTAGTTATTTCCTGTATTAGGCACAGTAGAAATTAAGTCTTTCATAACACCACAATTCCTAAGTGACTGAGGATTACCTTTTATGTAACATTTCCTCCCAAGTTTTACTGCGCTATCGAAGCTGCATGGTTCAGTCAAGACAGAACTTAGATTCTCTGCATCCCAGAGATCCAATTGCAATTACAGCATCTTTATGAGGCTCTCATTTAACTGCTGTTACATGGTAATGTAGCTGAGCGTTTGGTTCATGCTCAACGCAAGTTGCTGAGGGAGACACTATCTGTGATGTGAAGTTATTTAAGACAGGGATCTACTCCACAGCTTAACTCTGATGGAAGCAATCTGGTTGGAGTCCTTTCCCTTTGTATATTTTTCTGTCTAAGTGTCATGATCCTTCCAATTTATTATTACGTATATCCTGTGGATGAGCAGGTATTCTGATCATTTTTAAAGTATGTATTTTTCTCGGTGTTTTTGGTTAACAGAAGACTTGTGTCAACTTCAGGATCATCAGCTGACTCCTTTTCACCCTCAGCTATTGGTCAAGACCTTTCCCAGTGAACTATTATCTACTCATTTTAATCATCCAAAGATAACTCAAAAGATCAGTAGAATATAATATCCTAAAACTTTGTATTTATTTTTGAGGTACTGCACCATGCCAACACACTTCTATCATGTCACATTGTGTTACACAGACTTACAGTGAGAAGAAATTTAACGGGAAGTGACATGGTGTAAGTGATGCACTGACATGTATAATTTAAAGACTATACTCTTGTTGGAAGCAGACACCTGCAATTAATTCAGATATTGGGAATTCAAAATGAAACTGATGATTAAAGCCAGAAGGGACTTAAGATGCATATTAAGCTCATGAACTGGTGAATTTCTCTGTTTATCTAGCAGAACAGCACAGTTACAGTTACTAAATTTCTTCTGAGAACTCATCTGCAGAGTACAATTGCTGCTGCTTTGATGAGGTATTATCAATCTATAAAATACACAGGTTTCTTCAGGTCCTATGCTACCCATGAAGACAGAGCTTGATTTGAAAGCACTTTAAAAATGATCTACCTTTGTTTTCTGTTCTCTCAATATTTTTTATTAAATCAATATCCAAATTGGTGACTAATTTAACCTAGGAAATTTCAGTTACTCTCTATGGTGCTACATTGGTGGATTTACTGAATATCAAGCAGAAAAACTGCTTCATGGATGTGAACAGAAGTCATAATTCTGTATGAGCAATTTTGCAAACATACGATGTTACATCTTATAAATACCTCTTCACAGACAATTTGATGCAACAAAACATGCTGGCCTTGAAGTGTGCCTATGCATCCTTTGGATTTTTTTTCCCATAGTTGCATATCTATAACCTGAAATTCAGTATTTTGGTCATCTCTGATAGTGGGAAAATACTGCTTCGTTTAGCTGTGCCCTACCATGAAAGCCCTAAATGAGCCAACAGCTTGAGCACTGCACACTAATAGTAATGAACATTGTGATCTTAAGATTGAAGAAACATGTACTTTCTGTTTATTGAAATAATTCAACACATGAAGGTTATAGAGATCTGCATCTATTTGTTTTAAAAGACATTTAAGAAAGCTACTAGAACAGCTTTGAAATACACATAATGTGAAAAACAGAAAAGAACAGCAGCAGCAGCAGAATTCATTCTACTATGACACCAGTAGTTTCCACTGTAAGTTTATACTTACTAAATTTATGGATAGCTTATCACTGATTAAATGCTAACCTGTATTTATTTACAGCTTGTCTGTTATTTCCCACTGGACTACAGACAATTGATCAAAAAGACACTGTTGACAGACACCTAAATTAGTAAACCAGAGATTAGGATCTTTGTTTAAAATTAATCATCATGTGAATGTTAATGCTCTGGGCTCTGTAAAAAGTTTTGGCTTTTTCCTTTAAGTGTAAACCTTTCTTTTCCTGAGACTATGAGAGTTGACAGAAAAAAAGGAAGAAAAGCAAAACTTGGAGTGTGCCCTGGAAATGAAAGTTTACTCTGGCATCAAGTTCTCACATGTATTAAGAAAGCCCAACAATTAAATAATAGTGTAGGTAAATGAAATGCATAGCAAACTCAGGGTAATATCCCAGGTGGACCGAATGGGTCAAGAACACAAATCCATGTAATCATTGTACTCCAAAGTGAAGGCAGCATTGCCAAGATCCGCCCTTCTTAGCTGAGACAGCCCTTGCTTGCAAAACTGCTGGAAGATGCATTTCCCTGGCATTGGAAATATATATATTTGTATTTCTAACAAAGGTCTTCAGGGCAGGCAGTCTGTCTGATGCCCCCGAAATTGCCGATTATTAATTTTTCCATGTCCTGTCATTTCTGGGACTGTTTGATTAGGCAAGCATTCCTCTTTTTTTTTTCCTTTTTTTTTTTTTTTTTTTTTTCCTGGCTAGACTACTATCAGCCAATGACGGGGGTTTGAATTGTGAGGCTGGCCAACCTAGTACAACATACTTGCTTCATTTTCCCTGAAGAGTTTGGCAGTCTTGAAAGACATGCTCAGTGTAAACGAACAACTGAGAATGTAATTAAGAGGCATGTTAAACTATAAAAAAGGGGTAGTAACCACAGTATGCTTTCATTAATTAAAGCACTTTCTAATATCAGCCAATTACATCAACCTCCTCTGGCCCTTATATTTCTTAGGCTTTGTGTAACCGGTCCCTTTATCTCTAATGGGATCCTTATAATGCTGACCATGTGGCTTTAGAACAACACCAAAATGCTAATCTAATCCCCAGTGTTGCCCAAAGGCATTACATGGGCCCTGACATGGATCCAAGATTGGTGGCACCCTAATTCAAATAAAAGCAAGAATTAGGGCTGATCAGGTGTCTCAGTGACAACAGTACAATGAGCGATTGGGGGAAGGTGGGGGCAGGTTGGGGAGGGGGAGATGGCAGCAGCAAACGATCAGGCACATTTCAAAAGTAATTGGTCTCCAGGGAGGGTGCGGGTTGCTTCCTAGACCACTTCTACAGAGCCCTTTGCACCTTGCCAGCTGGAGGGAAACTGCAAGCCACTTCCAGAGAATAGCAGTGGGGCTAATGGAAGTGCACATACGTGTGAAAATGGAAAACAGGCAGCCTGAAGCCGAAGGAGTCGATTAAAATGGGACTTCCTTCCAGATTTTTCCTTTTTTTTTTTTTTTTTTTTTCAAATTCAGTCTCATCATTACGCTGATTTCGCAGATAGCTAGATTAAGCGCGGAAAGTTAGGAGCCCTAAAAGGACCAGTTTAAGATCACAGGACTAGACTTCCATCCCTGTCTCGCTGCATATGTGGCATGAAATGAGATTGCTACAAAGACACAGTAAGGCTTTTCAGTATTTTTTGTGTTTTTTTTTTTTTTCTATAACATCGACTTTCATGGAGCAATTTTATTCTGTAGATCTTGAAACATCCTCCAGTTGCATAACTGCACCATCATCCCTACTTTGTGCAAAGAGGAAAGGTGTTGAGAGCTGGTGCTTTGTGCTCAAAGACACTGAATACAACCTCCAGAAAGGACATCTTCTTATGGGCTCACCCCATTAGATTACAGGCATCTTCCTAAAAAAAAATAAAAAAAAAAATCTCTGCTGCAGCTCTAAATGGAACAACCAAACAGAGTGGAATAAGAAATGAAATAACCCAGGAAATATTTCAGCTCATTTTAGCTGTTAGAAACCCCCCAGGAATTCTCTTTATCAGACTTGCACTGGCTTCTTGCTCTGCCAAGTCAGGTACCAGCAAGTCTCTAACTTTAGCCTGTAACCACTATTCAGGCATGACTAAGCTTTTCCAATGCAACTAAAACACCGCATTTAGTCAGTGGAATTTAACACTCTCTTTCAAGATCCGTCTCTGTGTTGCTGTGTCCCGGGCAGCTTGTCCAATCCAATCTGTGCTTTTGAGCATTAGGGCAGAAATTTTCACGTCTTGTTGGGAAGGTGACTGTCAGATTTGCCTTCAGAAAGCTGTAAGAAGACCCCCAGTTCTTATTCCTTTCTTCTGTATCTTTTTTGTGGCTCTGCAAGTGACAGAAACGTATGCAACAGATGATTAAGCTCTGATTTTTTTCTTTTTTTCATCTGCTGGAAAGGTACAGAAAGATCTAAGAGTGTGTTAGAAGGTAGGGCTTGCTGATACACTAGATCAACTTCTGCAAAATAATTTCTGAGTGGGTAGCAGAAATACATTTACACACATAATTTTTGTCATTAGTTATTCTTTCTTTGACAATAAAAATCTTCATTTATTTCACTCCAACTTTACCACATAAGAAAATGCAACTTTGAATTGTGCTAGTTCATCTGGAAAGCCATAGCTTAATGCAGAAATTTTCTAGAAATGGACAGACTGTATGTTTTGTGTATTCTCTCATGTCCTCTGCAAAAACAACCTACCTGTCATTAGAGCAACCTGCTTTGTGCCCTGTGAACACCATCTAACTCTTACCAAAATATTTAGGTCTTACAGTGCAATTTACTGAATACTCTTCTTTGTGTCCCAAGCTACTCTGATGAAGATTTAAATAAAAAATTGACTACTATACTTTTCTTATCTTCCTGCTGAGACAATGTTGGACTATGACTGCCACCAGGCTATACATTTTTTAACCCTGATAATAAGGCAGGTTAAATCCAGACATGTTGTCACCACGTTATGTTGGTAGGAACAACGGAGACAAGCGAGACTTTGGATGAAAGTCTGTGGTGAGACATCATCCCACAGCGGCTTCCTGCTCCTATAGAAGTCGATGTGGTGTCCCTTAGTGTAGTGCAGAACTTCAGGCTACAACCTTCTCGCTTTTTCCCAGCCTTTCTCAGGAGATGGCACCCAAAACGGTGGCACACCAGAGAACTAGCCACCTCCTCACCCTGCAAAGAACAGCTCTCCCTTCCCATGCAGAGGTTAAGTGGAGTATTACCGTGCACGTGCTGCAGTTTTCCTTTTGTCCTCTTCTGAACGCATTTGCCTGTTAGTGGAAATATATTCTTTTAATTCCAGAGAGTGTAACAACTCTTATTATATTTTTAACTGCTTTATAGATCACACAGCAGACCTATAATGCATGTTCTCAAAAAGACAACTAATTTTCATTTTCAATCAGCTTCTCCACAAGATTTTTCACATAGCCTCCCTTCACACCACTAATTTCATTTTGGACCTGCCATCATATCACACATCCCTTTGCCTGCTGTGCTAACATGTTTTCACATGCTTATCCTTTATTACCAGAAGAGAGACGAGACTCATAACGATGCTTATCCCTACTCTTTGCAAAAGTTCTGGGGCAGGACCCTGGCTCCACTAGAACAAAAAAAGCAGAGAAAGAAAGGATTTAATGATAAAGGAGGAGAGCAGGAGAAAACAATTCAATTAAGAGTAAATAGAAGCTCTAACCTAGGCATACTCGAGGCTACTTCAGCAGCACTTAGCCATCGTGGAGAGGAACCTGGCATTGCATTTCTTCAAAATAGCCTGTGTAAAGCTATAAGCTTTGAGACAGAGGAATGTTTTAGTTCCTAGTCAAGCAATTTCAGTTCAGGGCAGGCAAGATTCCCATGTTACAATCCAGCAAGGTCTTCACCTGAGCTGCTGTATAAGAACATATAGAGGCAGCTTTCCAAACTTCCAGATGCAGTGGATGGTGCTTGTCCCAGCTCAGTGGCCATCTCGCCTATGAAGTGAAAATGGCTGGTGGAAGGGAAGGGTTCTGCAGTCAGGCAGCTTCTACCCACAGACGTATGCTACAATGGTCACCAGCGATAAGGAGACTTGGTCCTCCCATCTTTCCAAAACAGCACGTGTTTTATGGGGATTAGGTGTGCTGTGGTGATCTCCTAAGGCATCTCCTTCCTCTCAGCAGAGACACCAGAGTTAGCTTTTAAACATGCCCCTGGGCTTTCCACTTGTGAGGGTGGAAGCAGCACTTGCAGATCAAAGGTCCGTCATGCAGAGAATATGGTTTGCACACCAGCGTTGTGGGTCCCTGATCCTGGTGATTCCTGCTCCTACCTGGAGTGCATCGTCACTGGCTCTGCACCCACCAGCTCCCGGTCTGTCACTCTAACAAGCTATTATTTTGCAGAGGCCATACACCCTAATTACCACTGTGCTAGGAGCAGTGACATCCCTGCTGATGGTCAGCATTTCCGTTACGTGCCTCGCCAAAATGCTCTGCTCGTCCCTTTGTGTGCAAGTGGCTCAGAGTAATTGAAAACAGACCATAATATTGGGTTGCTGGGGTAAGATAAGGATACAAAACATATTAGTGTTTCATGTAACAGGGACAGAAAGGTGGAAAGAATTGATTGACTGTTTTTGCAGGTTCATTGAGATTAGCTCAAGTGAAGGCCCTCTTCTGCTCTTCGCCTTGAACACGAATTGGAAAAATCTCCTGTGCGTCACCACTTTTCTCAGCTGAAACAAAATTAATCCAGAAGAGAAGTGGGAATGAGCAGAATTTTTTTTTTCCAAGCTTTGTTGTTAATTAAAAAAACAATTACTAGGGATTTCTAATTACTTTACAAGTACACTATAGCCTGTACCTGCTCCTCAGCAAATTAGAGAGATAATACTTGAAACGTCTTATTAAACAGAATTACTCTTCCTCCACATCCATTCACACTTCTGCTTAATAGTCTTTTCAAGCAACACCTCTGTGAAACATGTATGTCCATTAAGGTATCTTACTGCTATTAATATTGTTCAATAGTTTTCATGTTTTTCTGTTGCAAATGCAATAAAGTGGCAAGATTGGGCTAAGGGGCAGTGTTGGAAAGACCTTCAAATATGTCTGTTATAACAGATGGCCCAAGAAAAGTGACGGCATAACATGTTGAGCACCGTGGTAAGAAGGTGATAATCACTTCAGAAATTCTGTAGACAGCCTTGAGAGACAAACACTAAACACCATGGATACAGAGAGGGGAGGATGGGAGAAAACTTCACACAGTCTTTGCGAGGAAGTTAATAAAGTTACAGTAAGTCTGTGATCTGCGTTACAGTGAACAGAAATTCACCCAGGAATTAACCACATGAAAGAGCAGCAAAGGACTGGTGATTTGGGGCAGCAAATACATAAGCATCACGGTTTTGCCCCAATGCTGCTGAGTTTTCTGCAGAAATACTTTATTTAATTCCAAGTAATCAGTAACAGAAAAGCAGTGACCTTATTAGAGGAATTCAGCAACAAAATACCAAAACAATAAAGAGATTAATGGTGATGGCAGTGATTAACATGTAGTTCAGAAAAAAAAAACCTATTTGGTAACTGTTCTGAAATATTTAAAAGATGTCAACAGAGAATATGTGCTACAAAGGGAATGGCAATGTGACCTTAAGAAACCATATTGCTATTTAGAGATGGTTTAAAAAAAAAAAAAAAGAAAAAAAAAGAAAAAAAAAAAAAGAAAAAAGCTTCCTCACAAAGATGTTTTAGAGTTTGGAGTGGTTTTCAAAGAGAAGCAGTAGAGTCCCATTGATTTAGGTACTGGACTTTAGCTAAAGGGCAAAGCAATAGCTAGTAAAGCACATAGGCCACCCTGCTCAGGACTTCTAATGATCTTATATTCTTTCCCAAATGTCAATGGTGTAATTCGTTGTTTCATAGCCTGAAATCCTTGGACTTCTCTCAATTATAATGAAAGAAACTGAAGTGAAATAGAAAATAAATAAGAAAATTTCACAATGGTATTTTGGTGGGGGGGTGTGTGTTACCAGTTTCAACTCAGCATAATGTGCATTATAAGGTACACTTCTTTTTTTTATTTTAATTAATTGGTCACTTCCTGACATATACGGATACTACAAACCTTAATTGTTTGAGGTAATACTTTAACTTCTTACCTCCTCCCCCGGTGCAAGTGTGGAACCATGAATTTGCTTGCATTTGGAACAACCAGCTCAGGGGTTTTGGATTTTGCTTTTTAAGAAAGCTTTCACATTTTAAATACAATTTTTTTTTTTAAATTCTATTTTTCAGCATTGGATCAGTTACTGTTTAATGTCAAAGCCCTGGTTGAATCTTACTTAAAATATTCAAATATTGTTTAGGTTACAACTTACTGTCAGTATCTACATTTTATGTTGTAGATAAAGCATGACCACACCAAAATGTAACATCTGTTTTACAATTTAGCAAATACTGTTTAAGAATCAAAACATCAGGGAAAAAAACCTCACTTACCTTGGAATACCCCAGAATTATTTTTTTTCTCACCTTAATTCTTAGTTACCATATTGTTCAAGATTGTAAAATATGTGCTATGAATACTTCTTCCTGAGTGTTTGAAACCGTCTTTTTTTTTTCTCTTTCTTTTTCTCCCCCCCGACCCCATATGGATTTTCATATACTTTGGGAAGAGAAAGAGTCTTTGAAAACTGAAAGGTCAACTTGGGCTTGTAAAACACAGCATACAGTTTGGTTACTCCAATTTGCTGTTTGCTTGTGAATCTCATTTAACCATTTATTTTGTGCATCGCTTCGTATTTACATTCAGCACATGGTAACAGTAACACTACTTATGCAAAATACAATAGACGGAACTTTTCCTGAAATAACCAGTTAGTCTTTGAGTTTCTATACGAGCTCCCTCTTGAGTAAGTAATAAGAACAAAATCACATATTGAATGATATTCTTAGGAACATATGTTTTAATTGGTTCCTGTGCACCATCATGTTTTCCAAGATGGCAGTACCACGAAGCAACATTAATATCTATTCAAAGCAAAGTAGATCACAGCTGGCAGGTAGATTTTATTAGAGACTTATGAGGAAGAAATAAATTAAGCCACAAGGGATAAAAATGAATAGGTTGAGGGCTGACTGAACCCAGAATGTTATCCACCCTCCTATGTCAAATTTGTCTGGCTTGCAATCTTAACTAGGTTGTCCTTGAAAGCAATAAAACGAGGTCCTGTGTTTATTGTTGAGGACCTCTCTTCCAGAAGGCATAAATGGCACCAGCATTCGCCTGGGCTCCCTGTTTCTGCAAGGATCCAGCTTCACTGGTTCACTTTCACCCTTCTGTGTTGTGAAGAAAGGGGCAAGTTTTCATCCCAGTAATGTTGCTGTAAATAGAAATTAACTCCATAAAATCAACAGGTCTACCCTGGCTATATGTGTGCCTCAAAGCTTTTCATTTTTTCCACTCTATCAGCTGGTTTTATAAAAACATGACTTTTCCCTAAAAAACTTTCTTCAGTTTGCAGCATAGGTAAGGGCTAAGTTGGGTCATTCAAATTTAGTTTAAATCATTACTGACAAGAAAGTATTATCCTCTTATAAACAATGGTCTGTGGGTCTTGTTAAAAAAGGATGATTTATAGCCTATAAGATGCAACAAAGCTCTGATGATACATATATTTTGAGAAGGACCAAGCATCCTTCTGCACCAGTACTGCAGTGTGATGGCCCTGGTAACGTCCTCCACTGGTCAGAAGTCAGACAAAGGAGCTGGGTCAGAAAACAGCCTCATCCCCTGCAGATTCTGATTAATTTGCTCATATTGGACTTCTGTACACGCTTTCCTTTCTGAGGCTATGGGCCCCAACAGGTTTGGGTACAAACCATCGAAAATTTGGTGATGCAATAGCTGTTGATTTGATGAAAATGAAACATTTTTTGTGAAAGTTCACGGATTTAATTGAAGCTTTTCAAGGGAGAATATTTCCTTCCAATAAGATCATGTATTTTGTTTAATTTTAAATGATGTTAAAATTAAAAAAAAACCCCAAACTTGATGTAACGCATGCTCGGCTAACAAATATGAAACACTGTGACCTCTGCAAGTGATACTGCAATTATTTTCTTTTTGCTAGGCAGTTCTGAGTATACATACCCAAGAATAGTCTGAGGCCTGAAAAGTTTAAAAGCTTGATTTAATTTCAATTCCGACAGGTGAGAAATGAAAACTGCTCCAGTACTGGTGAAAGAAAAAACAAAATGCTGTTGAAACAAGAGCTTTTTTCAACACTTTTTTTGTTCTTTCTCACAAGTTTTTGCAAATCCAACTTGAATACAAGTAGAATTATGGGATGCAAATCTTTCTTCTTGTTTGTTTTAATTTTGCTGTGGCATATTATCAGTCAAGTGTAAAACTCAGAGAAAGGTTGTGGGATACTTGCCTCTAAAAAAAAGTATATGTTACAATTTTTAATATTTTATGTTTGAAGGAAATTATTGAGATTATGATAATAAAAAGGATTATTAAATTATGTATATTTACATTTTCATTTTCTTAAACCTGAAAGCACTTTGTGTGTATTTCATCACTTCCCTGCAGATCGGAAGCTCATTTGTCAGATTCACCTTCTAGTTGTGCAGGTATTCCACAATGCAGAAGTGGAGGGAGAAACATTTATCAAAAAGAGAAATGTCTATAAAGCAGTGGAAATTGGTGGGCAGGTGAAGGCATGGATCTGATTTCTTTTACAACATTTAAATTATTCTTTGCAATTGACTGTATTTCAAGTTGCCAATGTCCCCTTAACTTTCAGGTCTTTGTGAGGACAGAAGTGCTTTATGCAGAGGCTGACCTATTTTATTTCCTTTTTCATGTATATTTCAGCACAGAAAAGTTAGTAGCATCCTAATATATTATATACTGTAATTATGACATGGTTGTATTTGTGTAGTTTCAATGCAGATGCACTTTTTTTCATGTTTTGCATGAACCAGTTGCCTTCAATAAGAACTGAAGTGACCTCTTTCTTTCAAAAACTATTTATTACAGTTGCAAGACCTACATATTCTATTTCCATATGCACTGCTGCTGGTTCTTGGAATATGCCGGCAGCAGGCTGTTTTCCTTTAGCTGTGATAACAGCCAATACAAAACCAAGCACCACTATAAATTCATTAAACCAGCAAATAAGTATTAATAAAAGTAGACAATAAAGTATTACATAGACTCTTAAAATTATGGGACAAACCTTTGAATATTTAATAGTGTTCTAGATGTAGTGATATAAGGATACAAAGAAAACATGGGAGAAGCATAAGGAGAAGTGATCTTTTTATTACCCAGCTGATAAAATTTAGAACAAATATTTCTGAAGGGCTTGTGAGTTCAAAACAAGTCCATTTTTTCTAGCCATCTGCCTGACATGTCCAGCTTTCCATGTTTGAAAGTTTCCTTATGTTTTCCAAATGTATGAATTGTCCTAAGAATAAATATTTTGCCTCTTTAGAAACTTTTCCTTTCTTGGAATCTTAAGCAAGTTAAAAAGAGGAAATGTAAAATTATGTAAATGAAGGTGATATCCCGGGTATAAGCCTGCAAAACAGTCTGTGGGTTTATTAGCTATCTCAGGAACTCAGTTTTTATCTCCCACACATCTAATACACTATTTCTGCCGAAACTGCCTCTTGGTTGCAGGTATCACTCTGGAGAGGTGAGGCCTTTCCCAGTCTACATGTCTCTAAAGCACTAGAACCTGAGAAATCTTTCAACTCTTCTAATTTAAAAAATGCCCCCTATTAAGCTAACCCTTTTCTCGATCCTCTGCTCTTCCTGCTATAGTATTTCCATATGGCAGTAAGCAGATATTAACAGAGGTGTTAGGAAAGCAGCCAAGATACAAAAAATGACCTGATTTGATTTAAAAAAAACCCAACAAACTGTAAGAATTTTTTCCATGTAATACAGGTTTGCCAATAGTAATTTTCTTTACTATAGCTTTTCTGCTACAATCTCATGACACATTGGCAAAAGTTTGCTGCAGTTTGAAATTGGTTTGGTCAACCTAAGCTGTGTTTCACTGATGTTAAAATGAATCATTAGGTTATCAAAGCTGTCTCCTTCAAGAAATTCAACGTTACTCTTCTAAGTATTTGAATATTTTGAGAATTGAATAGAATTCAAGGTGGTTTTGCTGTATTTTGTCTGCAATGTCATACTTTAGAAATTTTGTCCATATCATGTCACTGGGAGAAGCGTGTCCATGGCATGGTGCTGGACTTGACACAAGCTCTTACCCACCCCACAAGCCCCTTACAGCATTCCCGCGACTCTGGCTGATTACAATCCCTTTCCAGGGCATTGTAGATCTATGTGCTTCTTAATTTGATTGTACCAAGAAAATGGAGCTCTGAGAATTCAGTGCACACTTGTACGTTCTTCATCATAATGCTCAGACAATACCATGACGAGCTTTGTGCACTCCAATATGAAAAAGACATTAAGCTGGGGCAAGTCTACCAAAGCTGGTCAGGTGCTGGTGTGCTTGCCCCATGACAAGAGGCTGAAAGAGCTGGGCTTCTAGGACTTTTTCTCTAAATTTCATCTAAATGTTTGCAAAACTGCACTGGAAAAGTTACAAAGCTAAGTTCCTTTGTACAATCAGAAGTGCTAAAAATCTAAAAGGAGCTGCCTCTTTCTTTTCTTGCAATTTTGTTCCATTATTACTAAAACATTACAGCTTCAAGAAAAATTTTGGTTTGGGCTTGGAGAAGAGTTTAAGGGGGCCTCTTCATTATGTCTCTCCTAGAAATTACTCTTAGAAATATTAGGTTTGGTGAGAGTATGAAAAGTGCACTTTATACTCTTTTCTTGGTGTAGCTTATATCTGAATAAAGGTGCAAAAATCCTATTTCAGATTGCCATTTTATGTATGTACAATGTGAAAATAAATCTCCTTTTTAATTTTAACTCTTTTATATCTAAAAATTTAATAAGCTTCCATTCAGTGAGAGTCAGTTTTAATGCATCTACTCAACACCCTTAATTTTCAAAATGTAAATACCAGGACTGTTGTTTTAGTAAAGTCAGGGGTCTAACCCTGCTCCTCACAAGGGTGATAGCTCATCACCAGGGCAGTATTAGGCTGTATACGCTACTTTCACAAATTGTTTAAGAATTAATGAGATTCAGGCTCTGAAACAAATGGCATCACATTCTCTCTTCTTCATTCCTACCCCACTCTATCTAATCATTCTTCCTACTTCCTTGGGCTGATCTTGGAGCTTGCTTAAAGCTGAGCAAAAGAAGTTATGTGTTGGATTGTTACTGGCCAGGGAAACTGTGAAGGACATATAACTCTCTGTAGGTATTTTGCATTTTCTGAATCTGTAATTTGCAATAACCTCCAAGTTTGTGTTTGAGCAGGGGCCACATATGGCTAATTCTTCAATATCTTTCAGTGATATCTACATCCTTGCAGTTCCCTGAGCTTTGGACCTGTGTCAGGAGCTTCCTGGTCTGATTGAGGAAGCTGGTTAGATGAAGGAAAATGCCCTGTGCCAGGAGCAGAACTGGACCAGGTGTAAATGGAAAAGAAACCACACACAGAAGTGACTTTCATCTTGCAGAATGACAAACAAACAAGTTGGAGCTAGATTTACATGACTAATAAGGATAGCTAAGCAGACATTGTAAATTATTCTCCATGAAGTTAAAGCTATGAGTGCTTTTGCTTCAGTTAGAAGAATGGGAAAATAATAACCTTATTCTCTGGTTAACAAATCATGAGAGATCCTGTGGTCATGACCTAACATGGGTAACACTCCTATCTGCATGGTTTTTGAACAATGTGCAGACATCCTGTTCTTCTAGTCTTTGCAGATGCTTCTACCATGTGTTGAATGGCCAACAATTTATTGCCTGTACAAGTAACATTTATGCAGTAAAATTATCTAGTATATTCTCAGAAACTCAATAAAATGGTAAGCAAAATATTTCCATAACACTACTCAATAAAACACTGAATTCACCACTTTTTTAAAAATTCCCATAATTTTTAAACTTTTAAAAATGGAAATTTGGTCTAAGCATAGAAGTGAGAAACTGGAAAATTACACAAGACTGCTAATATTTCTTACCAGCTTAGTTAACACTTTTTTTTCCCTCTGAAAACAAGGTTTACAGGAAAATCAACTGTACCAAGGTATGGATTTTGTAGCTGTTATATTCTTTTATTATCTGGAAGTTGGAGTACAATAATTCTGTTCCCACTGGGACTCTCTCCTCAAACTATGGCTCTTGCAACCTTCAGAGTGAAGTATCTTTTAAAGTGGTTTTTGACATAAAATATGATACCGGTATACAATGATCTGTGCTATTCGATTTTCACAAAACGCAAGGTGTGCTTTTGATCATGTATATGAACTTTGAAATTATATGGGCCTCATCTGTCTCAGCTATTGCTCTGATAGTTGTAGTCCTCTGGTAGGAGGGAGAGCTGCCCTCAGAAACTCTCCTCTCCCACCTTAGTTTGCTCTAATAGGAGACTCAGCGGGGCAGAAGTGATTGTGAAGGACAATGAATATTGGAAAAGTGGCAATTATTCCATGCACATATAATGTAGTTTGCTGCCATTTGTAAGGATTTTTGGTGCTTCTAATTAAACTAAATACTGCAAAAGTAGAATGCCCTCCCCAATTAGATAAACTGAGGTTTGAAAAATATTACTAACTCCAAAAACTGTGAAACCAATGCCCAAAATATATGCAGGTCAGCTGAAGTAAAAACATTTAATCTCTGTACTGTATTATTACTTTTTCCTAGCCCTTTCTGGAGCATGTGTACCTATAAGAAAAGCAATAGCCACAGATAATAATCATGCTGCCAGTTGAGGTATCATACCTAGGATTAGCTGGGGCTTAGGAGGAGGACAAGGTCATTGCCAGGGCTCTCCAATTACTACTAGTATCACTACCTTTTCTAACATGTCAAATGGCGACAAGCTTTTGAAGGCTAAATCCAACAGCAGCAGCTTCTAGATGGGTTAGTGGTAAATGAGTGACACCGAGTCTGAGAGTTTGACATTGTTTGTCAAGATAAGTTCACAATGAAGATGACTTTCATTTCCAATATAAGCTATCATAAAAGGGATTGCACCTATAAACTGTGCTGCTAAATGCCTGACCCTGACAAGAGGGAAGCCTTAAATAAAGTTAATGACAAATTGCCAGGGCTATTTGGGATAATTATTAATTGTTATTAAGTTATATTTTCAGTAGCTTTTGTTTCACTTTTTAGAGTCATAGTTAAATTTACAGTTTTCCTTTAATTAATGGGGTTTTGGGGATGCTAACCTGTCAAAGGGCTGCACTGTTTGTTTCCTAGCAATGTTTTTCAACATTTATGCAATAAGATTTAGTGGGTGGAGAGAAACCCTGTAACCAGAGGGCTCACAAGCTGAATGTTATTTGTTTACTCTTTAGCATAATTTGATTCCTGCTTCCCTGATAAACAAAAAATGACTTGATAATTCTCTCCCTCTTGGGGGCAGGGAGGGTAGAAGAGGAAGAAAAGGAGAGTTTGCATGCAATATGGCAGTTTCACAAGTGAAATTCACAGGATCCTCTAGAATTTAGCTCAAAAAGCTTAAGGAAGCTCTAGGGTATTCTACCAGTAAGTCACAGAGCAATTGGTTGCTTCCGGAAATTGTATTTATTCCCCGTTTTTCATTAGGCAGACAGGTTACTTGTTCTTACCTACCCTTAATTGTCAGGATCTGGAAAGATGTTGATGGAATTCAGCCGTTTCTTAGGGTCATTGCTTTAACCTGGCTGCAAATCCTGTGACAGGGAGTGAATTTGGCTGCTGTGGAGGAGCACCCCATGCTCCTGGTTGCTGTGGCACATGGCTGGGTACCCTCCCAGGAAGCATGCCGTTGCTTGGGTGGGATGTCCCAGTGTGGGATGCTACCAGGCTGTAGTGATCACTGTGAAGTGCAAGCTTGGAAACTAAGGTCGTCTTTTGAAATGTGTGGTCTGAAATTTTGGGGGTTTTCTGAAGGAAATGCGGGAGCACAGCCCTGTGGATTCAGCAGCAAATTTGGCAAGACCTGGCTTGTAACATGCAAAGGTTTGGAGAAAAACATACAACAATATAGTGTTTGTAAGATGTACTTTTTGAAGTAAACCGAAACTTATAAAACTAGTATAAAGAATTTACATCTCCCCAGAATTGTAAAGTAGGGTCATTTACTCACAGTCCTTCAGTAAAAACACCTCAGTGCTGACCCCAGTCCTAATTCTCCTCTGCTCAATCTGCTGCCTTTCTGCAGTGAATACAGTGAAGTGTCTTCAAAAAGCTGCCATTAACCAAATGGCAGGCTGCATTTCTTGCAAAGACTTGAACTGAAGGATAAAATAGCGTTCTCATTCTCTGTTTAGTGCTTCAGTATAAATAACTTTTGACAATCTGTTACCTTGTTTTTCCTATTTCTCATGAAAATATTTTTCTTATAAAAAGGCCCCAATATGAGCACAACATTGTAGAAGATGTATAGAGGATACTACAGTCCTTTATAATAACACTGTCTTCAAATGTGCATCTGACCTATTTAAGAGTATTTGCTGGTTGTGATTTAGATTTTAAAAAATCCACCTACCTACCCAACAAAAAAGCATTGTTTCCATTCTATTTCAGAAGTTGATTTTGTGAGGTTTTTTTGTGTCTTACAAAAAGGGTTTTTCAAGAGAAATCTTGACCGTGAAGTTGATAGGAACATTACCTTGTTATTTCTGATGGTGAACAACAGAAAGACCTAATTTCCAGCAAGGAATGATGGCATGCCAGTTCTACTAATTATGGCTTTTACCTAGACACAGTGATTCAGAAGAAGCAGCTGACTATAGTTTTATGTACTAGGGCTACAGCCTGTCATCAGAAAATTAGTCTCTCAGGCGAAGGTGTTTTGTATCCTCTCATATAGTACTCAAACGGTACAACCGTAACAGTATATTGGAGAAGTCCAATGTGAAAAATTTAAATTGTGTTTTGTTCTGATGTCCAATATGCTTCTGTTATCAAAAATCTAACGTAACCCTTTAAGTTTGGGTTTTCACAGAGCTCATCACTCGAACACTTTTGCTGAGTGACTCAGCACTCAAGTCTAGACACAAACATACACAAAAACTCCCCAAAAACTCCCTAAAAACATACTTTCAGTCTGAGTTTCTGCTCTCTTGACAGCTATCCTGTGTGACTCAGGTTCCTTCTTTTTTTG
Source organism: Buteo buteo (assembly GCF_964188355.1). NCBI lineage: Eukaryota > Metazoa > Chordata > Aves > Accipitriformes > Accipitridae > Buteo > Buteo buteo. Next base: position 85,893,511 of record NC_134204.1, on the reverse strand, counting down.
GGAACTCGCAGTTTTTCTCCTTCCTGGGGAATTTGTATATCCATGAAGCTGTGCTGAGATTTAGCTGAGAGCAGCAGTATTTTCCAAACACAGACAGAGGGAGAGAAAAAAATGTGGGGTTTTTTACTTGCATTTTTTGCCTCTCTACTTTCAGATAGTTTACTAATTATATGTACTGTGAGTTTACTGTGCTGTTAGCAGATTCCTTGTGGGATTGTGTTTTGTTTCTCATTATCTAAGTTATTCATTGTCTACAACACAAAGTTGAGTATTTCTTCAAGGGAAGAGAATGTGCTTTGCATTTATTAATTATTTTTCTCTCTCTTTTTTCCATAAAGGCTCCCATGAGCTCTAAAATTAAGCCAGTCCTGACTGAAGTGGTACCAGGACTGTGCTGCTCTCATACCGGGAGAGTGTTTGCAGGAGACCAGTGACCTGGAGGCACTCAACTTGAAGACGTCTGCTTTCTGCCTTTCTCGGAGATATTCTGACCCCAGGTAACTTCTTTTCCAGGAGGTAGAGTATTCTGCCATTATTGATATCATTCAAGCTTGGCAGGAAAACAGATGTCTGGTCCAGAAGCTTTTAGAAAATGCATCTGCCCTCAGTTGTCCCCAGCTCTTACATTTTTTATCTCTTTTCTTTGAACACATAGAGATCATCATGTGTGTTTCATTTTACAGTACATTAGATCTGCATGTATCCCCTACCATCAGCCCCTTCTCTCCCAGAAACTTACAAGTCAGTGTATGTTGATGAAGTTTGCGTAACAAACAAGAAATTACCAAATCAGAGAACATCATATATCAGAACGATATCAAGAAGTTCTGAGTACTCATCCTGAGTATCAGCCTTTAACCTCACCTAACAATGGCACTGCTGTTTACTTAATGGTCCTTCAAGAAGCCAAATAATAATGTCCTAGGTAAAAGTTGCCATAGGTTGACATCTAACTGAAACTCAACAATGCATATAAATGATTAAAATATTTATATTAACTGAACTGTGCTTAAGTACCTTTTAAAGTGTCTTTATAGGATTTATGAGCAGCCGCTCTGTTGGGTAGGTTGAAAAAAGTATCCACTTCCCACTACAGTGCGATCGTTAGTTTAACAGCTCATTCACCACTGCTGTTTCCGTAAAACCTGAACTGCTGCCCTCCCTCTTACATTAAACAATAAACAAGTTTCCCTGCTCAATCTTCATCATGGTGACAATGAACCACGATGCTACAAAACCTGAACTACCTCCTCTTTCTTAACAGTGTTGAAAGAGTTTTGACCAGGAACGAGCACGCTCTTGATCGTTTGGCTTTGAGTCCAGGCTTAGATTTTAAAGGTCAAATTTAATCCAAAGCCACCTTAAATGAGTTTCTTATGAGTTTCTGCATTATTTTTCTTTTTTTTTAAATGACTTGGACATCTCACTGCTCAAATTATTGAATGATGGGAAAGAATCAAATAGCACCAGAGACAAGGAAATTGGAATCCCCTAATTCAAACCTTGCACTTAAACCGAAAGGAAATTAAAAAGTGTTTTGAATCAACAACATAGAACCTAAAATGCAGAGGAGAGGTACTTTTCTATCCAAAGTGTGTAACCACCACAGTATGAAGAGGCAAGCTGAGGTGTATACTGGCACACAGCAATACCAGTGTAATAAGTAACCTTTTTTTTTTTTTTTTTGGGGGTCTGTTTTTGTTTTGTTATACTTTTCTTTTTAATGATTTTAGAGCAGTTAGATTCTGCCCTTGTGGAAAGGGCACAATTTTCTCATCTTTTCTCATTTGGGTTTATGTAAGCTGACATTTGCAGTGCCATTTCTCTCACTCTTAGCTATTTAAAGGCGCTTGCCCAAAGAATCCTTTTGGGAACTGGCTTTCTAGACTCGGGGCTGATGTTGCTTTCTGGGTGAAACCTTCTAACCTCTTCAAAGAAGAGACAGGTTTGACCCCAAAGCCCTTATTTATAACAACCAGTCACAAGGTGACCATCCTGCATGACCTGTGGAATATACTACACACTATTTTTAGACACCACAGAATGCACTCAAGGGCAAATGACACAGTCCATGATTAACAAAGAATTCCTGCAGAAGTATTATTCATTATTAAGCCACATAAATGGAACCAAAGAAAAGAAAATCAAGAAAAGGTTGATAGAGGTTCGAATAGTATTTGAGCTCTTCTTGGGCATCTTGAAGTAGTGACTTTTTTCACTCAAAAAACCCAAATCTAATTTAAAGATTAAATTAAATGCCTTAGTTTTATGCTTATACAGTCATGTGTATATGTGTGCATATCCACATAAACTTAAACATCCTATCTTATACATACAGTAATTTCACAAATCTAAATAAGCCTTTTTTTCAGTCTTTAATTTTCCACAGAAAATGGTCATTCATATCCATCAACTGACTGCCAACGTGATTTAAGCAAACAAATACACACAAAAAATCAGTGGTCCAAATGTAAATTGAGCACAAATGTATAAATAAATACACTGAAGATAAATAATGACAAAAAAATCTTTTTACTTTGCTGCATGTGAGTTGAAAAATTTCTGTGTAAATAGTTCATAAGAACTCATGTTTAACAGAAAGCAAGACTTAGGCGTCTGTGAACAGGACGGGGAATCAGAAATAATTTCAGTATTTAAACGTGGCCTTCTCCTGTGTTTAGCAAATCACTTAATCAGTCAAATTCAAATACCTGAATAATTGGATAACTGTTAAAGAGTACAAGAAGAATTTAAGTATTTAAAGTGGTTTAGCACTTTTTTTTTCCCTGAGATTGTTTAATTTCCAAGTGATATGTTATGCATTTAGATATTAGAAATATTAAGAAATACTTTGATGTTGAAATGCAATACTGCATGGATATTTCATCCAACAAAGAGAAACTTAGTCATTACTTTAACTTTTTTGATAGTCAATTATTACAGTAGGACTTGAAAAATTCACACTGTTTTTCTAACAGTGGGTAATACCTTATTATACAGCTCTCCAGTTGAGCTTTGCTACAGTTACTAAACTCACAATGCCTTGTTATAGTCTTGTGAAACTGGAAAATTTTGGTTTTTTTACCTGACCTTTTAACTTTTGTTTAGATTTGGAGAAAATCTGAAATACTGGGCAGGCAGGTAAATATTTTTTGTGATGAAAATAATAACACTTTGTGTTCCTTTGAAAGTTTGAATATTTTAATTTTAAATATCAACTTTCAGGAATTTAAACTCAGTAATAAAATGCATTACTTTTACTGAAATTTGGCATCAGCATCTCAAACCAAGAAACTTGGTATCTTTTCTTTTTATATATGGATATATACACACACACTGTGTACAAATTACATATAATATAGACAAAATTTCATAGGTAAAAAGTGATATTTTTAAATAGAAGAAATGCCCCCCCCCCCTTAATTTAAAAGCACACTTCAGAGATCTACCTAAAGAGTTTAAAGTAATTATTTCCAAATCTCCCTCTCTCCATACATACTTCCATTTTTGTGACTATTATCAGTTATTCTTGCCTCAGCTGTAAAAGTCTTTTCTGGAAACTTTCGGTTGTGCTGGCCTGTGCTTTCAGCAGATCTCAACAGTTAAATAGGGTCAGCTCTGTTCTTTCTATGGCCGAGGGAAAAATAATGGTGCTGATTCACCCTTTCCTCTGAATCAATATTAAGCTCAGTGGTGTGCTAGAAGTGAAGCTATTCTTTTTAAGGAGGTCAAAACAAGATCCTGATTGCTTCTGACTTAAGGAATCCTTGATACATTTTGGATGTGGAAGGCTATGTCTCAAAGCCAGGTTAAAATTCGGAGATAGCTTTCTGCTGCATTAAATTATCCTTATGGTATCAATTAGCCCTGATGCTGTCCTAAAGCTTTGATAATGCAGCCATGTGTTTATATGCATGTTATGGTTCACCCTTAGGTAAGCCTTGAAAGCTGTTTTCTGGTACCTGTAACATTAGGGGTTTTGTTTTTTTTCAAATTGTGATATACTGAAAGAAAGCCAAGCACCACCTTGAAAATGTAAAGGAAGGGGTGAAATAGTCACATTTTTAGAAGGCATGTTTTTTTCAGCAGTTTTCACTCTTCCAAATTTAATCACTTTATATGGGTAACCCTTCAGAAAAAAAGTATCTTTGAAAAACTGGCAACATTTAGAGATACCGAAATGTGAAAAATAGTATTGGTCTGTATTCCATATATTTTTTATAGTTTCCAAACAATCAATTAATTCTTGTCACTGCAAGCCACTGCATATGTCTGTGATGCAGTATGATTAGGAGTGTTATATGTAGCCTCAAAAGCAAGATAATGATGAGAAAGTGTTCATGGAGGAGATGAGAGAACATGCAAGTGTTCAGAAAAACTTAGTGTGAATAACACAAATAGATTTTAATTCTTTGATTGAAGGGAAGGTGACTTGGGAGTTTTTGCTTCTGCCTGTCTGCAAGAAAGCACAGTGGCTTTCAGTGAAATCAACAAGATTTGAGGCAAACCACTTAATGGAGTAAATATCTAGGTGAACATCAAAAATATTCAAAGCAGTGATTCAAAAACTGAAGATATTTTTGAAAATCTGGCATTTTTCACACTTAAGCCAGGAACCCACATGAAAGGTGAGTGTTTTTCTGTAGCTGAGTTCTCACACCTTCTTCACTTAAATCAATGATTGTTCAATGATTGATGTCACTTGGAGGGACAGAAAACAGGGCTAAATAAACCTCTTGTGTAATCTGGTATGACAACATCTACATTCTCTTCTTGGAAAATCTCTGTCATGGTAAACAGAATTTTCCAACATTGAGTTTTATTCTGATGGTTTCCCTGGGGTAGTAGGAGTAGGACAAACATGCTATTTGAAGACAGAACTTTGCTTTACCTGTTGAATACATATAAACTGAATAAAAGTCAGTTCTCATTTATTATTTCAGTTACCATTATATATTTACATTTTTTTCCAAAGCAAAGCTGAAATAATGCACATCACTGCTTAAAAACTACTACAGAAAATTCCCTTCCAGAGTTATTGGAAATATAGCCCAGAAATAGTTCAACAATTCTGTTTATATTCAAGAGCAGGAGTGGTAGATATTTCATAGAAGACATTAATTTCTGCAAGGTATTTAGTTCATTCTTGTCAGCAGAGGTGAGGGATAAGCAATGACAATTTCTAGATAGAACATTCATTCTAAATGCACAAAGTTAAAACAAAAATACCCCTATTTTTTTTGTGAAAGATGCTCTAAATTTCCTAGAAAATAGTTGATCCATACAAAAATATGCCCCCTGCAAGACAGCCAAGGTTTTGGTGCAATGTGCTGTTCAGTAGCAGGTAGCATGAAACTAAGCTGGAAAAAGGGAAGTTTTAACATCTCCCTTCCCTGCTCCAATTTAGGGCTGCTAAAGGGGGAAGAAACGTCTGTTATCTTTAGAGGGATGGGTGCTGCAATGAAATTTCTCTCCCGTCATAAGCAGTCCTAGACAAATTCAAAGACAAGTTAGCCCTAGCATACAACAAACCGAGTGCCTATTTGTGCACAGTGCTGGGCTGCTCACTTTGCCATGATTTCATTGAGCTAACAGTACTCAACACCTTGCAAGACTCAACTTCTTGCAGGATCAGGCTCCAAGTGCTGAAAAATAATCTTTGCAAGCACTTCTTAGAACATATCTTTGGGTGACAATGCAGTAGGAAAAAAAAAAAAATCACAGCCAGCAGTTATATTTTGCATAAGATTCCAAGGAACTGCTAATGAGCTACACAATTTATCTTCAGAAGAAAAAAAAAAAGATGAAAAAGGGCTTATGAAACATTTTTGGCAGCTTCTTCAAACTATTTTAGAAAAACGCAGGGAAAGGTTAAATGCCTTAAAATGGGTATTTTTGACATTTGCCCTTTTATCTCACTGAAATTCTACCAGCAGTTTTTTCATGTTTTTAACCTCATGTGTCAAACGCGCAATGGAAGAAAAGCCCTGCGACGAACTCAAGATATGGCAAAGCTTTAGTGACTGGAGTACCCACTATTTTTGAAAGGCTTTGTAGGTTTGGACCCCTTCGGAGAGGGGGAAAAAAAAAAGGTATTTCTCACGTTGTTTTCAGCTACAAGCTGGCCGTGGTACTCCATGTTTTCTTTAAGTGCGATTTCAGCGAGGTCTGTGTTCTGTCTGCTGTGATGTATCTCAGTGCAAACAGCTCACTGTTAGCCATTATGTACCTATTAGCACTGATTACTTTCTGATAGCTCTTCACCAGTTGGTTTCACTCACTTTGACAGGTTTGGTGCTTTGTTTAACCTTTAAACTAGTGGGGCAATAACATTGCTGACAGAATTGGAGAAATAATTAAGGAAAACTTAGCCAAGGCATAAGAAAACAACTGTAACAAGGCAGGTCTTTCTGGTGGGTTTGAGACGTTGTCAGCTGACATGCAGGAAAAGGATGGAGCATCCATGTGGCGATAGTACAGTACAGCATAATTACGGCTATTTCCAGTTTAATCTGCAGGAATCCAGTTTAAAGAGATTATTACTGCTTTACTAATCTTATTTTTTCTCTCTGTAGGTACGTACTGTCTAGGCCAGGGAATAATTTACTTCTGCGTTTGTTACAGAATGTATAACAGCAGTGAGAATACTAATAGTTTAGATAGCATTTCTGTTTTGGTTTGTAAGGGAAAAAGAAAACCTCAGTACTTTTAAATACTATCTGTAAAGCTGTTACAAGTAATGACAACTTAAAATCAAACATTTCATCCGCTAATGTTACAAAGCAACTTGAAGATTACCATATATGAAAGAGACCAGATAATTAAAAAAAATAATCCTTTCCCACAAAACTCTCCACCCACCCAATTTATGTTTGACAGTGTTTGGGGGAAATGCCTTTAGGTGAAATTCACTTCACTCCCACTGAGGCTTTACAGAGAACTAAAGTATGAAGTCCCAAGCAGAAATGAATTAAAGCTGGATGAATTCAGTTATTAATACATAGGTAACACACAAGAAGCATCTTCTAAACTGCTGCAGCTAGTAGGTTGCTGCATTATGATAAACAGACTCCAAGCTCACATTGCATCACTGCATCAGCTGCAAAGCTGCATCCTGAAAAGCTGCAAGAGTAGGAGCTCTTGAGAAAAAAATGAGCTGGAGGGAAGCTGATATGCTAGTTTGCTAGTAATTGCCTAGACACCTGGCTTCAGTTCATTGCTGCTTGGAGGAACTACACTCCGCCACTGTTGGGAGAGGTTGTCTTTCCATTTGCGAACTGCATTGCTGGGGCAGAATAACTCTTGTGGTCCTCTGGCTCTTGAGATATGGCATGGCAAACCCTCAAAAGGGCTTCTTTCCTTAGCTGGTCCTTGCCTGTCTCTAAACCTCATGCTCTCTCTGCAGCTCTGCCTGGACCAGCAGGACTCCTGACATGGGCTCAGGCTTGGGTGGCATGAACAGAAATCACATTGACCATCTCAGACTTCTTTTACTCTTCACAAATTTGATGGTTTCCTCTCTTTATTAAAGTTAGGAGCTTGCTTTTTTTGTTCGAAGGAGTTTTCAGCATTGCCACAGGAGGGGGGAAAAAAAAAAAAGAAGGGGAAAAATGTGTCTGTTAACCCACAGAAACAAAGAGGGCATTCATAGCAACTGCTGTATACCTTCAGCTACTTCAAAGACAACCATCTACTTTAAATCTAGTCAATTTCCACAAATGAGTTTTCACGTTGCCACTCTTCTCTTTCACTGAGAGTGATTCAACCTGTTTTGGAAGAAATATAGTGCTCCCTTTTATGATCAGCATATGTTCAGGTTTATGATCAGCATAATTTTCACAAAAGCTTAGGGAAGAGGCAGACTTCTGAAAGGCAGCCTGGTATTCTGCAACTATTACAGCTCATGAAATCCAGGTCTTTGTAGCTGGCACAAGATAGGCAACTGCCAGCAGAAGCCTTTCTGGAATTTTTCTTGTGATCATCTTTTTTTTTTTCCTTCTTGTATTTAAATAGCTCAGTTAAAAATGGAATCGGTCATAACCTTTTTGTCTATCACCCAAAACTGGCATGCAAATCACAGAGCTTGGAAAACATGCTTCATTGCTGCATGCAGATAATTAAAATCTAAATAATATTCCAATACGGTAGCCAAAATAGTCTGCATGATCATTAATAATTGAAGAGTTTGTAAGTCATTAAAATATAATGCATTCATTATTTTCCTCAGGTTGACTAGTGCATTACATGATGTGATGTATTTATGACTCGTATCCCTCCTTGCTTTAGTTGTACTTTCTTTGGCTGTGATAATAACTAAAATAGGCTACTTACCCTTTTTGTGAGATGTAAGATACTGACATCAAGCAAGTAGCACAGTTGTCTCTTAATTAAGTGTGGTAACCAGTCTAATTTAGTGTCCTTTCATCAGTCATTTATCATCACTTTTACTGCTCATAGTATTATTTCTTATGCTAATTGCCAACTGTAATGCTCCTAAACTACATAACTGCATAAATATTTCCTAGCAAAAGAGTTCAGAATTTCTCACAGCTCATTTTAAAAGTACTCCGCTGAGTGCATGGGTAGCAAATGTCTAAAATAATGTGAATTTTTCTCTGGCCAGGCAAACAGTGCATTTTGTGGGTTCTGCACTTTAATAGTATCAGCAATCAGAAAAGTCAAGAGAAGGCAGATATGAATGATAAGATACGCTCTAGCCCCAATAAAGAGGGAAATCTTGAGCTCTCCCCTCTTTCTTTTACCATGTATGATTTTTTTAAAAAGTATCAGGAAACTGGAAAAGCTTTTGGCATCACATTTTTCACCCCTGTGCATTAATGTCCCCTGACAAATACAACATCATGTAAAGGAAATGAGAATGATGTTTCCCCTACTACAGTATGCGAATTTGAAATCATCTTTATCTCATTGTAAAGTGTACAACATGCTTGACACCTCAAGAGGGTGCGCTTATAATGAGGGTAGGGATAAAGATATCAAGAATTGTGTTAATTAGAGGATTATAGTGCAGTTTTTGTAACAAAAAGCAGAAATATCCAGAAACCATATATAAGACTGTTCTCAAGACAACTGTATTATTAAAGATGCAGGTGCCATTGCTTGTGGTGAAAAATAAAAGTATTTATTTTGATAGAGCGGATCAGCAGTACTGCAGGAATAAGTGGAATTGGGTCATTATATGTAAACTGAAATCCCCTTCTTTAACTGCAAGGGTAGAACACTTATACATGAATTCATAAACCCCAGACCAAATGGATCGGTTAGAGATCAGCAGCCACATGAATTTCTCAGTAAATGTCTCTCACCCCATTGCCACTTTTTTCAGTACTCCATATGCTAGATTGCAAACCACAGATTTAGCCCTTTTGCCCAAAGGCATCCGAACCTGTGAAAAGCCTAGCTGAAGCAGTGTCTATTGTTCATTGACAACTTGTCAATTTACTTCCAGGCAAAATAACTCATAAACATGATAAGTAAGGCAGATAAAACAAGAATTCTTTCACACTTTGCAACTTTACTGCAAAAATGCCTTATTTTTCATAAATGTGTGAAATCTCCCCTCAGAATTGTGACTGTGCATTGAACTTTAAAACTGTGTGGAAACCGCGCATGCATCTCACGATTTCTGTCTATAATAAGATGAATGTTAAATATTAAAGATGCATTAAAAGTGATAAAATGAAAGATATTCAAAGGTTCAACAACATTCTCATATCGCTAGCTGTTTTTCCTGAGTTAATAAAAGTTCATTTTAGGGAAAAAACTCCAAAAGACAAATGTTTGAATACGAGTCTCTAAACTGACATTCATATATTTCTTTAACGGTTATTATATAAATCTTTCCACTTCTGGAACCATATAAGACTCCTTTACTTCATAGACAGTGGCAAAGAGCATTAAATAGAAATCAATGACTTACCAATTTAAAATATGCTCATGCAAATAGCTTCCTAGTGTTCAATAACGATGATGATATTTTTCACAAAAGATACTTAAATGATTAATTTTTTATGCATCACCATACAGACAATTTCGCAACTACGCGCTCAGCGTTTAACTGACTGCACATTCGCACACACAAATTAGTTATTCGCAAGGAAAGCTTCAGAACAAGTTGCCAAAAAGCAGCTACAGAAATGATGTTATTGCACATGCCATTAGGCTGAGACCATGTTTATAATGCTAAAAATATTACTTTTTTTTTTTTCTTCCCCAAGACAACTGGCAGTCTCCTCTTCTCCCTTTGTTCCTTACTGTTTCTCAACACGTGTTGAGCTTGTAATCCCCTGGGAGCAGACATGGTCTTTCCTGCACACCGTACTTCTGACGGCCGATGCAGCGTTGCCACAACACGTGTAGTAAGCGCTGTGAAATAGTATGAGGAAAAATTGAAAAGTAATGCGATAATTCTGTAGCAGATTGCTGTCGGGCCATTGGCGCATCCAGCCAGGCTCATGGGGGCATGTCACCTCGCTGGGGGTGGTCCAGAGCCCCAAAATCCTCCCACGAGCCCTGCTGGGTCTTGCTCCGTCAGAAAGGTTGTTCTCCTTTAGTGGGTGATGGCGTGGCCCATTTAGGTACTCCAAAGCTGATGATGGCCCGCGTTAATTAGCTAAGCTGTGAAATGGAGCTATTGCAGAGCGGTTACTTTCCAGATTTGATTGCTTTTATACAGATGCAGCGGTCTTTGGAAAGAAAGTAGGGAACAGTTTTCTGCTGAATTCCTCCTTTCTGAGTCGCCAAAGCCCATAAACGAAAATGTGGTGGGTTTTTTCTTGTTTTCCGGTTATACTTTTTCACCTGAAACCGTGAAGTATCTCGAGCATTAAACTTTTATTTCGAGTAAGGAATTAGAGTTACCAAACATTAAAAATGCAAACAAATATTTGTGAAACATTTTCTCTTAATCTAGTCATAAAAAAGATTCCAACTTTAAAAACAGTATTTGCATTATGCATATCTTATTAATATTAAATGATCCTTTGCCACTTATAATTAGAAGAAAAAAGGGAAACAGAATTATGAATACATCATCATCTATTGATTCATTACTGAAATTCACTTTCTGTTTACACATCCTTTCAGGTTTTTATTACACATTCATTTTAACCAATTACAACTATAATTATAATTTACACAGCATAGTTAATCCTTTGTTTTCAGTTTTATCTTTGGGTAGTATAAATCATTTGTCATTGTTTTTCAAAGAAAGAACTTCATTTCACTACTGTAGGAATAATGGAAGAGAGATTTTTGGGAGCTATGCTCCTAATAACTCTGATATATAGTATGTATAAAACTGCGGAGTGATTTAAAGTTTAATGCTCTCTAATCTACAAACACCCACACATATTACGTTTCTGCATATATGCATTCACAAACACACCTGAATTATATAGTCATAATACTCATCACTTCCATATAATAATACACAGAAGGTCCTCTTCTTTTATTTATTTATTTATTTTTTTTTATTAAGATGTCAGTATTACTGCACATCACATACCAGATACAGATCCATAGCACTGTGAAAAATTAAAAGCCCTCTAAGGGTATGTATCCCTGTTTGTCCACTACAGGCACAGATCCTAACACTGACAAAAGTACCAAACTCCGCAGAGTATGCTGGACCACCTCACTTAATATCTCTTCTTCCCACACCATTTTGTCAGACTATTTCTCCCCAGTTCTGGTAATAATTAAAGGATGTGAACAGAGCGGTTGGGGCTGGAGGATACTGTAGCAAAACGTGTGTGCAAAGACGGTAAAAAACACTAGGAAAGCAAGCCAGTTTTAATTAGTTTGGGACAGAGTTAAGGCAACATTGAACTTTATACTGGTGATACTTGCTGATCATCAGCCTCCCCCCCCAATACTGACTTATATACAGTAAGTAAAAGACCGTTATTTCATAGATTTCACCAGCAGCCCTTGAGATAGCATTCTGCATGGTGCCGAGTGTACTTTCCTCCAAGATTACCATGCTGCTCTCATTGACAACAATGTCACCAACAGAAACATCTTTATTAAACTATCTATTTACATGTGAGCATGTGTGAAGATCCTTTAGTTAATAAAAACGTTATGCAAAATTTTTCTTACTATGACTCTATTTTCACCTGTGATTAAAACACCGAACATTGTCGTGGGCAAGTTGTGAATGAAAGAGTACAATATATCTGTGAAAAATGGGAAGCAGAGAGATGTATTTTCATTTCACAAGCCAGGAAAATCTCAGTAACTAACTGCTAAAAGAATCATTGGTTCCCTTGGAAAAAAACCCACAAGTGAATTTGAAAAACATTTTGGTCATTTACAAGCCATTAAAAGGATTTTGATGTTGAGATATTTTTTTGAATATTTTAATACAATCTTAAAAGACAACATGTTCGTTAAATAACTGGAAACTGCAAAATAAATGGCGAAGTTAACACTGATCTTTTGTATAAGATAAAGAGTAATAAGACTTTTAATTAAAAGTGGTTGATTTGACATTTATACTCCACCAGTTCAGAAAACAAATGCATGAACTGTGAATTAAAAGATGTAATATTGATGACGTTATTTCTTTTTCCTTTTTAGTTCTGCTTCTCACTGCCATTCTATAATGTTACGCTATTTAAAAAACGGTTTCACTTTCACCCGAAATATACTTCTTAATGTGATGGAACATGCATTTCATTTCATTTATAATTTTTGATCAGTTCAGCTATAGGAAATTAGACAGTGTACCAATATATTCCAGTGATAGCGGCGGTTGTTGGATAAATTCTTTTAAAAGGGAAAGAGAAGGATGGAACCAAGGTCCTTTTATTTTCTTTCTGGTCTGAATGCACTGGGAATGTGGACCTGTAAGACCCTGCAATGCATCCATCTCCAGTGTGGCGAAGGAGCACCAATGATTCTTTACGGCAAAGATGTTTTAAAAGTTGGCCAAAATTCAAAAGAGGTGGCTGCCTTGTAAATAAGAAGGAGGAGTGGCAGCTCTGCAAGGCTTCAGTGCTGGTGCGAGTGCTGGAAATCTTTTGAAGTTGGTGTAGCTGTGGCTGTCAGTGCCATCGGTGGGTTCCTTCTGGACTCTAGACACTGTTCCCACCACCTCTGACATAGGAGTAAAGGCAGTTGAGAACATTTGAATTAATTACCCTCAATTAATGGTTTAGTACATTGACTTCGGGGATTTTTTTTTCTTTGGTAAATCAAATTATTAAACTGCCTTATTATGACTCCCAGTGTTAATTATGTGACACTTGACAGCTTAAGCTGTATGAGTTTGATGTTCTGTAACAGACATGAATTCAACGGGAACTCTGTTTCAGAGGAAACTTGTTTTTATACAGTTCCAGGTAGTTTTAAGAAGTAGCTGCCAACTTTCATGTTGTTCAGGGTGTGGATAACATTGACTGGAACTTGAATCTCAGAACAAATAATTTGAATACACTCATTCTTTTGTACTTAAGTGTCATGATGTTTCTTTTTGTTCCATTTCCTTTGTGTCCAGGTACATCACAAACTGCAGTTAACTATTTTCACAACCGTTTGACTGATAAATAATGGAGGAACACAGAGATTACAGCTAAATTTTTTCAATAAATTATTTTTGAAAACTCATGTCTATATCATTCACACCTTAACTTCTGGAAACAGAAAGTCTAAAATCAATAGTTAAAATGAGAATTATTTACAGGATCATTACTGAAAAATTTCCATAAATTCTTACTTGGACTTGTTCTGGACAACACTGAACTTTACTGAACTTTACTGGGCAACTTTACAGAGATATTCTCCACACTTAACTCAGCATTGACAAGGGCAGAAGGCAAGATACATCCCTGTGATAAAAGTACTAGAGTAAATAATGAAGAGGATGGGAAGACACGGAGCAAAGGAGAAGTTTTGCCCTCTGTGTTTGACTTCACAAACATAGATCAGATTTTGGGTCAGTTTCTACCCCCATCTACAAATTGCCCAATAATTCTCAAGAAGGTAGCTTAAATGGAGAGAAGTTAAAGATCTTCTGCTAACTAAACAAATGTGTGGATTGGTTGCTGGTTAAAGTTTAGTTCACAGCTGACATTCAGCTCTATTAACATGGTCAACACTGCCTGCTAACAAGATAACTGTTTTTTTTGAGTCATACAAGTCCTTCCACATATATTCAGAACATAGGTAAGCATTGCCTTTGGGCCATTAATTTCTTTCTTATAATGTGCTGTACTGGTGCATGGCCACCATTCCACTAAGGGGAGAAAATTACAACCCAAGCCTATTTGTGTTTAATTTGTCTATGGCATACAGCTTAGCTGTGCTCCCAAAACAGTACTGCCATAGACAAACCACAGGAACAAAACAGCTGGTTTTTTTCTCCATCTTTCCCAAGTACTTTTCTATGCAAATTATTCCAATTGAACTAGTGCATTATGAGACACTTACTCTGCAGAGTTACACATTAGTGCTTAATATATAATGTAATGTAAGACCGTTTACTCAGCTTCTGAGTTAAAATAGTTTAAATAGACTTGTAGCAATACCTTTACTTATTATTTTGCAATTTTGCTCTGCCCCTCTACTCTATTAACCTTCATTTGGGTCAAGTCCATTTACGGAGGCTCTGGTGCTACATCCTCTGTGTTCAAACTAAAGGCAGCCTTCATGGGCTCAAAGAAGTCAACCCGTTGAACGCATAGCTGGAGCAGAGTTTATTTGCAGAGGTATGAGCTACTGTGAAATGGTGGTTAATGAGAAATGGGAGCTGGCTCTTACAGTTGCAATAAATCCTTAATGTAAAGGGCAGGTTCACAGACACGATGCTATAAACATGGTGCAGGTAGGAAAGGGACCTGCAATCCTCCCTCTCAGCCAGGCTGTTCAGCAACTGGTGTTATCCATAGCTGGCTCAAGTCAGACTATTTCTCGTCTGGCAGAGAGTCAGTACCAAAAAAGGGGACTGCTTTGCAGGCTGTCCCAAGTACCAGAAGCCCCTCTTGTCTTATTTCCAGCTGGTATAAATCCTCTGGGCCCTTTGAAGCCAGTGCAATTATGAGACTTACTGCAGCTGAGACTATAACTCTCTGTTTCTGATGCTTTGGAGGTCATGCGGTGAAGGAGGTAGAGGTAGCAGTGAAATGACTACCATTCCAGGTATTTGGTATTTGTTTTGTGCTTCTTTCCAATACATCCCTGCAAGAACTAATGTAAATAACAAAATAATTCTGATATAATTTCATGACTTCTGCATATTATAGGTGGATCTCTACTCACAGCCCCACAAAATACCCCATTTCACAGATGTGATAGAACTAGGAAACTGAGTAAAATCTTCAGCAACTGAAGAACTGGGAATTTAGCTTTAGCTTCTCTCCAGTGGGGGAAAAAAGTAAAATATTGCCTTCTTCAGTGAACATGCAGTTTACTACTGCTCCAGATAAAACTTGCAGGAGTTAGCATAACACTGCCTCCACCTAACACTTCAAGGTTGTATTGCGGCTTGGTATTTGAATCAGGGACCATGTCTAAGTCACAACATCTTCTGTGTCTTTATTGTCTACTAAGATATGTTTTCATGTTAAATTTGAAAACAAAAATTGCATCCTCATGGCTCCTTTTTTTTGTATACAGCGCATGGCAGGTTAAAGGGTCTTAACTGTGTTGATTAACTATCCAAATGTTTAATCAATATGGCAATAGCTAGATGCATTCTGGCTGTGAAAGACCTTGGAGAAGTCCCACTTGCCTTATTCCCCACCCCCAAGTGGGACATCAATGAACTATTACATGGTCCTTGCATATCAATGCAGAGGGGCTTAGACAAATACAACACTAATGGGTAATTGTGGGTCACCTTGTCAAAATATGTTAAATGTCCCTTAAGTTTTTTTTTTTCTCTGATTAAAAAAAAAAAGACAGTAAACTGACCTTGCTGATATCATACAGCCTTTCAGGAAGCAAATAGTACTCAGTCTGCAACCCGTTCATTGATTCATGGGTCAAAAATCCATTCCAACTAAATTATAAAAGACACATCCTCGTGTGTTGATACAACCCACGGTAACTGCCTGACAAAGTGTTAAACAATTGTACTCTTTAGCGTGGGCAGAACACGTTCGCTGACACTTATTCAGAAAATACACGTAGGGGCCTCTGAGTGATTCATAAGCAAGGGCTGTGGATCCCTGGGTGCACTGGATGTTAATGCATCGCAAAGTCAGGGAAAGTTCATCTTGTGACCATGGCTCCTGGACTCGCTCCAAGAATATGCCATTTGCAGAGATGGCATTAACTGCAAGAGGGCTGTTGTGGGATTTGGATTCCTGCCCCTGTATTTATCTACTCACAATGTCATTAACACCCACATTGATCCCGAACTGCTGCTGGTGCCGAGGCTGTGCGCGGGATTGCTTGTTTGCTGGTGTCACAAATCACAAACCAGAGAAAATCGTTCTGATAAAGATAACAGCTCTGCGGCTTTGCATTGTTATAAATGAGCCATAGGAGCCCTCCATACCTGCTAGTAATGCGCTATAATGGTTTTGCTTAGCTATTATTTAGAAGCATTACCTTTGCTTTGGCTGGCAAAATTAGTACTAGGAGGACTGTAACATGATTTGCACTGGGAATGTCACAATGCATCTGTCATTATCTTTCTGGTCTTGGTATACCGCCTAAGAAAATGCTGTAGGTTAAAACTGGCAACAAGGACAAAACATAATTAATTAGCTAAGTATTGCCTTCATCATGAGGCTTGTTTTGAAAGGGTAAGAGAACTACACAGAGTAGCATGGTATTTGCTTTAATTTCTTATGTGTTACGCAAAGGTTACTTGAATCTCCAATATAGTGGCACTGATTGCATGTACATATATAGCTACATAAATAAACACAGAGGTAAAAATCTGTACATATACATAAATGTGCATGTATAAAATATGCATGCTGCATATGTGTTCTTATATTCATGTACAAGCATGGATACAATATTCACAACCTCATAATTACAGTCATAATCATGTCAAACACACCAAGAAATCTCACAAGAATTACTTGTTTTGTGGTTTGCAACACCCGAAGTTGGAGCATCTAAAGGAACACCTGGCAAAATAGTTGCTGCAGCTGCTATAGTAAATTTCTGGTCTAGATTGGTGTGGCACACAGAGCCCCAAAATAAAATGGCCTGAAGAGACCACACAGCAGGTCAGTAGCAGAGAAACAAAATCCCATTGAGCATCATCCCAATCCAATGTGCAGTAGTGTTTATGAGTGGAAGGGGGTATTCACCATCATTCTCCTGCATCAGCCTCAAATACTGGGAAACACTTATCTACAAAAGCTTTATGAGTAATAATTAAACAGTCAACTGAGGCTTCAAAGAACCTGAGCCACAGGTAATAGTAGGCACTAAAAAGCCTAACTATTCACACATGGAACATTATCCCTTTAAAACACTTTATTTGTAAGGAAAGGAGGGAGATCATGAGAACATTGTTTACACCTTTGACAAAAATTCTTAAAAGCACTTAAAATCCTGCCTCCATGCTAACTTTGGCCACAGCTCCCCTTTACTGACAGGTCCTCAGAGCCAAGCACTGCCAGTCATCACCAGCAAGGTAGATCCCAGGCAGGCGGCAAGAGGAGGGTGTAGTACTCCCTTTGGATGGGTCTGACGTACAGCGGTTCCAAAAAACCTAACTTCTAAGAGCCAAAGAAAATATTCCCACAGACTCGTTCAGTTTCCCTGAGAGTCTGATATTTTTCCCTAGCTCCTTTAGTCTTCTTGAAATATTCCTGCTAGTCAAAAGGATAGTTTTGACCCCAATAGTGATTTGAGTTTATTTTTGACAAGTGAGACCATGTTTTGATGCCATTCTGTGTTTCAGACTTATTGGTGAGGCTTACTGCCTGTGAACACTTCTGACTTCTCAAAATAAAAACAAGGGGGTTTTTACACCATAACTCAGAGCAGCATTTTGTCTCAAATTGCCAGCTACAAGCACTGATCTCTCTGGAGTATTCATGAGCTCAGCAAATGCATTTAGCTTCCTCTAAGGATCTGCTCATGGAAAGATTTTAAGAGCTCAGGCCGTTCAAAGTGATCAGGCACTGAGCCTGCTGAAGGTTTGCAAAGTACAAATAGGCTACTGACAGAAGACAAAAATCTGTAAACAGAAATGCAAGCTTTAATGTTGTCCTCCCAGTGATGTCTAGAAGTTGCTGTTTTAAGTATACCGAAATCTACACTCATCTTCTGCTTACATAAATGAAGTGTGCTTGACACTTTGAGGTTAAATGCTTCCTTACAGATGAAATGGAAGATTCTCCTGTGCTTCAGTTATTGCAGGGTCTATGCCAGCAGTAGCAATGTTCACAGTGGTAGGTGCTCCCATGTTGGAGACCAAACTAAACAAAGTTTTGCTTGGAAACAAGCCAGTTCATGGATATTTGACTGGTGAAAACAAGAAAAGAGGACTCGAGTCTCTTCTGTCTAGGTTGTAAGTGCTTCCAAGGAAAAGAAAAAGTCTCCTTTCAAACGCCATGGTTAGATTGAGTCTGTCACGCAGTCCTGGATCTCACTGCTTTGCCATTGCCATACTTGTCTTCCATTTGCAGTTTTGCTGACTTGCTTGTGGACTCTCATGCTGGTCCATTCTCTCCTGTCTGGCACATAGCAGGAAAGTGTAAAATCCATCACTGATTTGTAAAATGCTCATACAGAGAGGTTTTTGGTTTTGTTGCTTTTATTTGTTTCCCAGTGACCAAGGTCCCCCAGGGTACAGAACCTTAGGAAAGTCACACACAAAGAGGTGCAAAAATACTATTTAAAATATTGTGTGAACTGCAACCATATCGTACATTACACTGTTACTCATAGGACTATTATATACAAAAAAAGTGTTTGTAATTGCTGCGAGGGAGATCTATTCACTTTTTTACTGAAAGAAGACAAGGTGATTGTCTGTCTCACTCAATATGCATCAGTAAAGAAATGTTGCATCCTTATGCCTTTACCAAATGCGAGAAAACCACATCAACTGAGTAGGTTTCAAATAAATGTCTTTGAAGGGTTATACACAAACATTCAGGCCCTAGTTAGTCTCGTATTCTGGCTGTTTCTTGCCTACAGCACTGAATGCACAGCTAGAGGGCTCGCAAACAATTTAAAGACATACTAACCTATTCATACACAGAAGGACATGAAAAAGCCCTTTTGTATTCAGGATGACTGGTTCCCCACCATTGAAAAAGGGCTTTGTTCAGTATGTGACAAATGCTAGACTCCGGATAGCTGATTATGTGGAAGTTTCCCTACACTCAAGTAGTCATGGTACTGGAAAAGCTGTGAAATTCAGCTGTTCACTGTGTCATACTTCCATGTCATCATACTGCAAACATCTTGTGTGATCTCCCCTGTAAGGCACCACTGCTCTGATGAGCAGACATTCCCATCTGTGGATTCTGCCTTTCTCAGAGGCTTTGAACAAGTCCAGGATGGCAAAAACGATCATGAGGTGAGATCTCACCTCTGGTCTTGAAGGTCTACACGGCAGTTGAATTGAGTGCAATTGAACATACAAATAAAAGAGGGATCAGCCATGTTAATTGGGACACCATGCTATACTAAAAATGTTAGCCACCTTCCTTCCACAGGCACCAGCCTTCCATCCCAAAGGGAATGATGAATCAAACTTTTCAAGCATTGCACAAGTACGCAATGCCTGTCCTTATCTTGCTATGGGGTTTTCCTCAAAAAGGAGAATATATGGCCTATATTAGACCAGGAAAATAATCTTTAAAAATTGAAGTACATCAAGAGTTCTGAAGGATTTTTTTTCTCCTATTTGTCTGTTTCAAATCTGCAGTTATAGCCTTTGTTTTGTGTCCTTGGTGAAGCAGTCCATCACAAAAGTGTCTCAAGTCCTTCTCAGACAGAACTGACTCTGGAAGATTTCAGTGTTTGCATTGAACTTCACATGGATTTCGATGTGATAAATAGTTTTGGTGGTTTATCTTCACACACTGCTCCCACTGTGAGGGGAATGTCGATCATACTTGGCAGTCACTCTTCTTCAAAGTCTGGTCTTCCTTGGTTTCAGCCTGACACCAATTTGCCTTTTAGCCGTGAGCTGCCATTTCAGTGTTGTGCCTGCTGCAGCAAGAAGCTCTGTTCCCTGCTGATAGGATTTACCTGGTTTTCCTTCTGATATTTCAGAAATAATGTCCATGAGAACTGGCTTTTTATTCTAACATTTACTCCTCCCTTGTACACCTCCAACATGAATGCATAGCAAAGGTATGAGTTCTTGCAAGATTTTCTTCACTATTTGAAACTTTCCTGGTCTTATGTTGATATCAAAGTGACTTTGGATGACTTCGTAGGCCTCGTATAGTCTGTTCAAATTTCTTAATTCTCAACAATGTGTGGAGAAATGATAACATCTTTGCATGGTGTATTTCAGTTATTTTCCAGGCTTGATTAAGTTGTAACCACGACAGCTCCTTGTCTTCTGATATTTTGGCACTTCTGCCTGGCTGTTCTAGCACAGACCATAATGTTAAAATGTAGGGAAAGATTAGAAAAAAATACATGCAACTTTTTTGAATGTCAAAAAATTCCCGCTATAGCTTTTCATCAGAAACTGTTTATGATACCCTTACATGTGAATTCTTAGTAAAAAAAAATGCAGAACCCTTTAATTAAATTAAGCAACTGACATTGCATGGAATCAAAAAATATCTACACGTCATTTTGTGACAGGGAAATAGCTAGCATTCTTACCAACAAGAAAGGATATAAATAGAAATACTCACAGATCTAAATTTTTTTCCCCTCAGAATCAGGACAAACCAGTAATGGAGGACATGCATCAGCAGCGTTACAGAGAAAAAGACAAATTATGGGAACTAATCGTATCTCCAACGTACGGCATATGACTATTGAATCACGAATTGACCATAATAGATCTCAAAAGAACATCACATATCACAGGAAAATAAATGTAACTTCTGCAAACAAAACAGATTAAGGGCAGAGTATACTTCACCAGAGTGCACAGGGACATGGACACAAGGCTTGCTTTAGTACTTGTTTTCTAAGGAAGCTGTGCAGAAAAATTCTGATTTTGTTCAACAGAATGAAAAGGAATATCAGCAGAAGTGATGACAGCACTAAGGAAACAAAACATAAGTCAGGTGAGATACATGCAAAAAGGTTAAGAGTCCACAGCCATGGCAAGGTTACTAAAAATGTTAATATTTAGCAACAGTTGCCCCATAGGGTGTGTGATGATAATGCTTCTTTCCTATTCTAAAAAGCTATAAAGTTCACAAAAGTACCATTAATTTTAATACGAGCTATTCACATGCATCAACAAAAGCTCTTAATTTTTAAGCAGGAACTGAAAACATGCTTGTTTGGCAATGTTTTCAATTATTAATGTATTTATCTAGGTACTGTGATAGTTTTGGTGTTAATATTTTATCGGTGATGTTATAATTGTGTATTGGCCCAAGATATGCAAACTATTATGAGGTACATTTTTACTTCATATGTAGGCTAGTGTCTGCTACACTCAGCTGAAATAGTACCTTGCCACAGAAATAGCTCCACATACTTCAGTGAAGTGAGTCTTGCGGTTTAGATAGTAGAATCAAATTCTAAATAGCTCTACATTGAGAAAGCTCTCCAGCCAGGGGGTTTTAATTCTCACTTTCATTTCTATTTTCACATTGAAGTGTACAATAAGCATTTTGTTTGACAGGTATCTTTTAATTTATGTTATGTGATCTTTTCTGCAAAATATCCCATTCATTAGATACTCCACAAAATGAATATTTTATTTTAAAGCTTTTAAAATAAAAAAAAAAAAAAAAGAGAAAGAAACAGAAATAAGCAAACAGCCTGAAAGAAATCAAGTCTTGATTTTCTGTGGCACAATCCCATAGCCCAATTGTATGTGATCACTATTTTCTGAGACGCTGTTCTCAGCTGTGAGTGATAATGTCTGGTAACTCACTGAGGTGAAACATTGCCTTATTCAGAAAAATAATTTAGGCCACTGCTGTAGAAAATGAATGCTACATTCTTTACACGGAAAAAGAGCATGGGATATGATTTCCTATATAAGGAATGCTCTTCTGCAATACATCATATCTCCTTTCTCCTGTGTGTGCAAATGCACTCTCCTTTGTTACATTATAAGAGGGTGCATAACTCCAAAAGAAATGGAGTTAGATGAAAAAGAGCCATTCCAAACTCTACTGATTAAAATAAATGTGCTCATAAAAGAGACAGGAGAGTAAATTACTGCATCCCCAGAACAGCAGTAACTTATACACCAACAAGTTATTTTCAAGTTTGCCAGAGGAAATAATCTGCTATCAACAAGGGGTAATTGCCTGAGCAAACTAGTCTTTACATCTCACACATGCTGTCACCTTGTGTAAGAAAGAAATACACCACATATCAATTCAGGAAAAAAAAAATTGAAACATTCCTTTAAAGGCTGCTTCTCTCAGCCATTTGAAAGAGAGAACATATACACAGCTTGGAACATATCTAATCTCTGCTCTTTTCTTATCGCTGAAGAGTATCCTAACACACCACAAAATTCATAACCTAAGCAGCCTCGGGCAATATTAGAAAGGATCCATTTTAGATTGGAACAGAAATTTTAATCTGAGATTTACCTGTGGCTGTCACAGGTGAAAGCAGGTTAGCGACAAAATGCTTCAGGAATAAATGAAGGAACTATTAAGTAAAAGAGTAAAAATTTTCTGATTTTTATACCAATATGGGCTGCTTACAGAGCTAGAGGAATACTTATTTCAGTGAATATGCACAGACACACACCCTCTTTTGTGCTCCCATTACACAAATACCCGTTTGACTAAAATGCTCTTGACCCAGGGGCTCACAGAAAAGGAGTTTTCAGCACTTGCACGGGTCATTTTTTGGTCAAAGCAAGGTGCAAGGTTTGGCTGTACATAAGTATTTAACATGCATTTTGCTGTGTAAGACAGGCTGCAACTTGTATTCCACAAATATAAGTACAAAAGACATAAAAAACAGGTTTCTCATTCATGAGAAGATCAATCCTTTCTTTAAAGCCTTGTACTAAACAGGCAGCAACTGCTAATTAAAAAAAAAAAGCAACCGGAAGTGGTGGCAATCTCTTATTAATATTCTGTGAAGTAACAGAGAAGCTGGCTGTCATAGGTAAATAGTTCTTTTTGAGAAGCAGAAAAGAATCTGCTTCTTACTAGGTAGCATTGTCCAGTCTTTCTATTAGCATTATTTTACTTTAAGTTAAATTTTGAACAGTTTATTAACTAGAAAAACACATTTTCCTCTCTCCAGAGGAAACTATAATTGTCTTAATTTTCTCCACTCTATCTCTTTGACTTTTATTTAACCAAATTAGCTCCCTTATGCTACCTGTAGCACTGTCAGTATGAGGCCATGTAGCTGAAAATAAGTAGGAATAAAAACTGCCCTCCCCACCCCCAACTTGAGTCATCCTGATTAACATTCTGGAATGATCATATTTTGGAACCTGGTAGAATTGCTTGATCAAGACAGTAAGCAATGCAAAAATAGAGTCAGAACTTGAATTTTCCTAAATTAAAGATTACGGGGCATATGGGAGGATTTCTGTCTTCCATCCAACCCTTACGATGCTCTTCCAACAAAGAAAAATGGAAAGGTCTTAAAAGATTTTTGGCAGCATTCTGGCGAAAGATATAAACTACTGTCAAGCATAGTATGGAAGAAAACCCGTCTCAGTTGACAGAAACAATATGTTTCAATTTTTCTGTTGGTCATGATTTTGTATTCCAACAGTACTTTGAATTCCAAATTAATTGCTGTGGTTATTAAAGAAAAAAAGGAACCTCCCTTTACCACAGCAAAAGTCATGAATGAGATCTGTCAGTGTAGTCGACAATCAATTCGTCTCCCTGCCTGTCTGCCTGCACATATTGACCTGTGATTGGCAAGATCTGAAGTTTGGTCTGGAGTTTGAAGAGCTCGTACTGTACCCTAGCATGGTTCTGTTTCTAAAGCATCGATTTCAGCTGGACAGGATCTGACCATGCAGTTACAATTCCTCCTTAACTACAAAGTAAAGAAAAAATTGCAAGATTTAAAGAAAAAACAAAACCAGTCCAAAACAGAGTACATAAGTTGACATTTTGCACTCAAAAAATTAAGCTTGCTGCGTCTCCAATGCCAATTCATTTGAGTTTTGTGTATTTTATCAACGATAATTCCTAACGCAGGAAGCACACCACCTATAATGGATTGCTGCATGCAAGAAAGAAATACATCACCGACACCTGTCCCTAGTACAGTAATAAAATGTTACAGATTTCAGAGATAAAAACATCACAATAAAATATGCTCTGTATGCAAATAATACTACTACTTTTTGAATTGAAACAAAGATGGAAACTGTTTTCTGAAGTGGAAAACTGGAGGATTAAAATTGAATCATTGCTTCTATCCCTCGAATGAAAGAAAATAAAGGATTACAAATATCACTCAACTTTTATTAGTGCATGGCAGTCATCAGAAATGGGACTATTCCCCCTGGGAACAAAGCCGGTGATATTTCTTATGAGTGAACAGTCTCATTTTGTTGTACAACAATATTGAGACCGAAACTAGAACTGAGCTACTGGAACACTCTTAGGTTGGTTTAAAGAAAGAAATCACACTGTATAGACTTCCTTGGTGAAGAAAAATGCAGCGGTGAAGTCTTCCTACCTCCTCCTGCCCTTGGTGAGTTCATCCCTGACCATTACAGCTTACTTTGTGTTACTTTTCATCAGCCACACCTCATGTCTCCCAAGAGGAGTATTTTTCTATGCCCAACTATTTGCCATAGATCGTTAAAGAACACAAAAGACGTATGCTCTTGTGACATCAGGTTGTTTGAAAAGAAGTCTTGTTTATTGCAGAAGGAACCGTAAGTTACAGTTGCCACATCTAGCAATAGCTTGTGCTCAGAAACCTATGCCCGATAATGGATCAGTTTCCAGTCTTGTCAGCAGCTTTCAGAATGTAAAGGGAGTTTTCCTAACTCGGCACTCCAGCAGTGGGTGTTGGAAACTCAGAAAAATGTGAGAGCACAGACATATTTGCTCCGCCACATCCTCAGAGATGGAGAAAGACTTGTAAAAACTGAAGGGATACAACAAACTACAGTACCTTACACTTTAAGGGGTTTTTCCCACATTCGTTTACACTTTCCCTAATAGTTTCTAGAAAAGTGCATGAGCTGTACCTAAATAATATTCTAACAATTACGACTGCTTATGAAATAGCTGGTATTTCAAAACATCAGAGTACATGTTAAATATCCCATGGAATTTAGGATAGGAACCTTTTGCGCAAGTGGGGAAGCCAGAACAAGGGATACAGATCAACCCAAACAGATGCCAGTGGGATCCACAAACCTTTTTGTGTTTGCTCCTTGTCTCCCAACCATGGTTCAAAATACGACAGCAAGTGTTTATAAATATATGTATATGCATACAGATATTTTTACTGGGACTCTATCTTGTATTTCTCAGCGTCAGTGTCTCCTCTTGATTCACAGTTGAACCTCTCCAATCAAGCTCTCAGCTTTTCCATGTCTGGATTACTCTTTCATCTGCTCGCAGCGTCATTGAACTTCGCTTGCCAATAATGTGGATCCCTGAGGACAGGAGCTCAGGACATGCTGTTGAGGGCAGGGTCCAGGCTGGCATCATGCATGAAGAAGTCTGCACCATTGGGACAGGCATGAGCTGTGGCAAATAGGAGCTATTGTAATTCTTCCTCCTTCTCGTAGGGCACCTGCAAATTGGAAACTCTCTTCCTCTGTCTTCACCGTCTACAAGGCTTGAGTTATTTGTTCGTCCCCTGCTTACCAGTGCTAAGACCTGCTGCCATGTTGGCGTTCTCACGCTGCTCCATAAAGGACTTAAAGAGGCACAATTATGTGATTCTGTACTTCTGCCCCTCTCATGTCTTTTATCAGTAGGAAAGCAGGGAACACGACACAAAAGATAAATGAGGATGGTGCTTGATGACGTCAGTTAATCACTCAGCTGTTTTTGGGTACTGACTGACTAGTCACTAAATTGCAGGCTAAAAACTCCTCTCATACAGACACGCACCAATTTGTCTGATGTACTCTGGCTGCTGAATGCCGTAGCATTTGAAAACACTTGAGCACTATATACCTAATTTAACAATTTCAGTCTTTATCAAGATTTTACTTAAAAAATTACAGGAAACATCATGAAGCAACTCAAGAGACACTGAAGTAAACATCTGGTTATAATTCTGAAAATGTGCTCCAAAGGAGTGTTTTAAAATATTAGGCCAGTGCACAAAACTCCAATTTTGCATCTGTTTTAAGCAAAATTAGACAGATGTAGAATTAAAAAAATGCATAACTGTACAACTGTTCTAATTATTTATCTAAGTTCTAACCCATCTGAAAAGATTTTATCCCTAAGCTTGCAGGTCAAAACAATGTAAAGTGAGCTAAAGATGACCATAAACCTATGACCCCTGCAAGCCCCTATTTATAAACCATATATCATAAATATGTATTGCAAAAATATTACCAGTGGGAGGGGAAAAAATCAATAAAAAATAAAAAAGAAAAGTGTGCATTATAAAAAAGACTGTCATGAGTTGAAACACCTTCAGTTAAATGTATATATAACATACATCACATATAAAAGCTATTAATCCAATTTAACAACATTCAATGCATTTATGCTAAGAAACTGCTAAAAAGCACTAAATGGAATTTACCGAGATGAATAAAAAGCACAATTACCAAGTAGACTTGGGAGATTCCAGTTAGTAAATGAGGCTGTGAAATTGCTTTGTGTTAAAAGAATATTAATGGCTATGCTAGCACTTGACTAATATTTTATGGTGCAGGCTGTTACTAAATTAGACCCTTTGCATGTCTTCCTGTAAAGTCATTTAGTTATACTTGGAATACTTTTTTTCTTTACAACATTTTTAAGAGTTTGCTGTGTTTTGGAAGTTCCTAATACTGAAGACTTTTCTGTAAGCTGAAGCTACCCTTGCTACCTGTTCCTTGCAGAGAGGTTGGTAGTAAAATAGTGCTGGGGGTGAACCCTTATTTCAAAGGTGATGGCAAACACTCTCTTTTGGGAAGCGGTGCAAGCATCAGCTAACTCAAAGAAAATGACGCCAGGGTACAGCACATTCAATACCATAATCGTGTGTTTTGGTGTGTCAGTGATGAGAAGCAGCGGTGTGAACTGTGGATCAAATCGTAGCTTGGGTAACGGTGTAGCATAATTTTTCCACCCTAATTCTGGCCTCCCTCCAAGGCTCAGACTGCAAAGATGCCTTTGGACAGGTCTTCTGTGACTAGCTCTGCAAAGGCAAGGGACCGTATCCCAGCTCCATGTTAGAGCACCTGGTCTGAATCATACTACTGCTCCTTGCTTCAAGTTTGCAAGTCATTCTTCTGGTCTCACAGTTTTTAAATTTTATTGGAAAAAACAGTATTATGGAAACAGCCTTTATCAACTCTCTATAATATTGGCTATAAATGACAATGTACTGGTACTTTTATTTGGAAAATATTTAAAGATTAGAAGTATCTTATGGCAGAGGCAGGGAAAACCTTAGATTTTTTTTTTAGAGAGGAATGCAGTAGGCCTTGCATTAGCACTTTGATTTATTGCAGTCTTTTAAAACATTGGATATATAAGTCTGAGCAGACCTCTTGAAAAAAATAAATAAATTAAGGCACGTAAAAATCCTACTGTGTTCAAAACTGCTCAAGTATTTAAGTGAGTGGATGTGAAATTGTATATGTGGAGGCTCTTCGTGTGTGAATTTAAATAATATATAAAGTTCATGTAACACTGAATAGCAATAATAAACATTATACCCCTAGTAACAATGGCCAATAAGCAAAAATAAATACCCTCTGAATGAGGATTAGAGTGTTCTATGAAGTTATACCATATTCAGTAAAATTTGACGGCTGTATCGCCTTAGCCTTTCCCATCATGCTGGTGAGCAAAACCCACTGTTGTGCCTGGGAAAGTTCTTGGGATGCAGCAGACCCATCACATAACAGTGAGGTCCCAGTACCAAACTTTTATACACCTATGCACAGTCAAATTTGCCATGTTAGAAACTGATTGAGATACAAATTCTCCTCTCACTTAACCCTGACCTGATGCAATAAAAAGCTGCATAATGTTCCCCGATAAGGATGATGTGCAAACCACAGTGAGGAGAGCAGCAAACTGGACAGAAAACCCGACAGAGTAATATTAGCCACACGGCAGACTCTGAACAGAACTTGGAGAAAAAGCAAAATCCACCGTAATGTACTGAGTCGTTATTGCTAACAGAAGCATAGCTCTTCTGTAACAGCAGTAACATTGGTCTCAACTGGGGAAACACGGCAGGAGGTTCACGGAGTGCTCTTCCAGCATGCTGGGGAAATGATCCCTCGTGAACGCCCAAATGCGGCTTGAAACATCAGAAGTGCTGGTACTCAGATCATCTGAAGCACCAGTTACAAATATATTACAAGGATGTATACGCTCAAAGCTGCTGTTATATGAAGCATGTCATCTGTATAGCCCAGAGGAGAAGAATTAAATTGTGCAATCCTAGTTAGAAGCTGAATGGATGCGCTAATACTTAGAGCTGAAAGGGGTAAAACGCAATAGCAAGCAGTCGGAAAGGAAACAAGCTTTGGTTTTTCCTGGGCCGTTTCTACGCCCCAGAATAAACCCGGCTTGCCACCAAGGGCTTAGTTAGCTACAGCACGGGAGCACCGAACTCCAAAAGTAGAGGGTGGCCAGCTGAATTGATTGAATTTAACGTTATGAATGGTGATAAATAAACCCAACGCTACAGGGGAAGCTGGAGCTCCAGCTTTCCACTATAAAAGATTCTCAT
This sequence comes from Buteo buteo, assembly GCF_964188355.1. Taxonomy (NCBI): domain Eukaryota; kingdom Metazoa; phylum Chordata; class Aves; order Accipitriformes; family Accipitridae; genus Buteo; species Buteo buteo. The sequence goes on along the minus strand of NC_134204.1, from coordinate 85,864,537 downwards.
AGCTCTAAAACCTCCACGGCTTGAGCCGGCAGAGGCTCCTGGGCGGGAGAAGTGCTCTTTTATTCGTCCCATGAAATCCCATTCAGGTTCTGCTGCCATATGAATAGCTGATAATTGCCATTTCCTTCCACTCGCTCGTGTTCCCCGGGAAATCGCAGCTGGGTGCCAACCCCGCCAAAGGCGAGCGGGGCGGAGAGCGGCGCGGCGGCAGCTGCAGGCAGCACAGCTGCCCCTGGGAGCTGCCAGGTCACCTGTACGGGGTGCGAGACTCCGTGGGGATGGGGCTGGAGGAGGACCGAGACAAGGTGCTTCGATGCCACTGACCCGCTCCACGGCCGGTTGCATTTTCCCTTCCTTTTCTGGCAACTGCAGCCTTTGTCAACTGCCGACCGGAGCAAAACTTCAGCATTAACAAGAACACTTGTTGACATACAAAAGAAAGGAAGATTTTTGCAATTGTGAAGAGAAGTTCTGGGGCTGGGGGTAGGGATTTCTTTCTTTTTTTTTTTTTACAGCTACAATAATACAATATTTCTTTATTTTTCTCTTGAGGAAGATACTTATGTGTCAATGATGTGATTTAAAAAAAAATTTAGAAGCAATGTTTAGGTGAAAGTCAAGCACTTAGAGCTTAGGCAACATGTTGCTTACCACCTTCATAGGTCCATTGTGCCTATCAGCTTAAAAAAAAAAAAATTGAATTATTTGAGCACACTTTTCAAAAAAGTTCCCCCTTCACCAATAAGTAGATACACTGGACACCTTAGAAGTCAAAATTAAGTTGCATGGGCAGCAAGACGTCTGGCATTTCATGCATCACAGCTTTCACGCGCTTAACTGAACATGGTTTCATTTGCAAGGCTAACATAGGGGGATTTGTAATTAACATGTATATTTCCACACACATTCAGGCACATATAGATGGAAATGTTTGGGTGAGCTTAGACTACAAATGATGTCTGCCATGCAAAGCACTGGAAACGGATTATTCACTTCACTAGGGCAGTTTATAAGGTAGCTTAACGTGGATGAACAGCAATAATATAACATTATTATTACCACATCAGCATTGCATGATAGAAAAGGTGTATAGAAAGCATCTGACAAAAAGGTCTAATGGCAGTTTCTGCTCAGGCAAAATTTCCACTAATGCTTTCAAAGCCAGAGGGAGGCATTGACCCATTACTACTTACCACGAGCATGGCTTCAAGGAAGAATTGCAGGACCGGGCCATTATACAGCACTTTCCATCCCACAAAATCCCCTGCTGCTTTCCAAATTACACCTAGTTACAGGTAGATAGACAATACTTTATCCATGACAAACCTAGTGACCTACAGGGTAAAACGCAACAGAAACCCTGCACACCAATTCAGAAGGGCGGCAGCGATCCTGGATCAGCATGTGACTGTGTCAGCCAAGGACCGCGGGGTTTAACGACTCACTTCTACCTCCCCCCAAAAAATTAAAGCAGACCTTTAAGGAACACAAGAATCTTCTGCTTTTACCCTAGCCCAGACATGGCATCACCACGCGGGGGTGTTCACCAGTCTCCGCTCTGGAGCAGCGGTGGGAGCCTGGGTTTCCCTCCAGGTTGTGTCACCCAGCTGCTGGGTAGGACAGACGTGGCGTTTATGAGATCTGACAAGAGATCAACCCAAGGTGACTCTGCAGTGAAAACACTCGTGCACCAGATTTCCTACACAGGCAGCCTCTATGCGCCTAGGATGGGATCATGATGTACTTCTTGCAATTAACATTTTACGCAGCAGAGAGTCTCGATGAAATCAACAAGACAACCCGTGGCATTAGAGAGCTTTTTAATATGGGCAAGAATGTCACCAATGGGCTTTGGCATGCTTTGTGTTTGATACACAGAGTGCCATGAATGACAAACAACAAACAAATCCAGGGATCACATTCACCTACAGCCGAAAATATTAAATGAAATCCTTACAAGCAGCAGTATCTTTCCTGGCTAAGCTTCCTTATGGCACAAGTCTGATGCACTCTTATGAATAAAACTCCAGTTCCAAGCTGAGGTCACGTATACTTGTGGGTTACAGAAAAATGTCAAACCCGGGTCCATTATGAAAATGCTGAGAGGCACTTCACCATGGCAGCCTTGGCTGTTCAAGCTGAAAAGCAAGAAATCTCTAAGCATTACGTGGTAATGCTCCTACTGACAGATACAAGTCTCCAGTCTTTGGATTTAGAAATGAATCATTTGAATTTTGTCATTATCTCTGGAAAGGTTTCCAGCGCAACAATGGTGATTATAGAAGGAACAAAAAAATAAATATCATTCAAAACTATGAAAAGTAAGACTTGATGGTCATTAACTACTAATGGAAAAAGTTCAGCAGGGGCGTGATGTAGCCAATAATTTGTATTTTAACATATTGATAATGAATCCCAGCATAACCATTCAAATCAAAGTCAGTAAGCTTTCTCTTGTCCCTATGGAATTTTAAATCAATAATACTGGCATTATCCATATACACCTATATGTAAATCTATGCATATATATTTCTGAATTACAAAATACTATTGCATCATTTTACTCTCATTTCAGATTTTTAACACGGCGATGCACATCTCCATTCTTCCAATCAATTTATTCTGTTAGTGTTTTTCAGCATTTTAAATCCCTAAGCTAAGTCAATAATGTTGATTACTTACCATAAGCACTGTACACGCCATTCTAATACAGGTTATTTGCAATTTGACATCTTCATCTATATGCATTATTCCACTTGGAAAATTAAATGAAACCCTTGATTCAGAATCTGAAACACTTAGAAGTAATGATCCTGTTTACTGATTGACTGAAGTTGTGGTTTTTAAGCACTATTTAATAGAGGAAACAAAAAGCACTATCAAGTAAAAAGGAAGCACCTCAGTTACTTTAGGAAGCATTCACACTGTATGAATAATAGACATTTGTTGTGTTTTTCATTGTTTCATACCTCCAAGTCAGTTACCTAACACTGTTAGCTTAATACTGCTTCAGATTTCTTACAATTCAGAACATGAACCTAATAAACTCGATACAAAAGAAAATGTAGCACTCAACAACGTTATTTTGTCAGGATCCCTTTTCGGTATTGTTTGCTTATTACTGTGTAGGCAATAAAAGCTGTATTTTATTAATAAAGATTAAAATAAATTGGAAATGGAACTGGAGGTGCTTAGGTCCAGTGTGAACTGTAAGCCCAAAGAGATGCAAAAAAGTTATTTCTAGTCCACCACTGGTGCCAGTACCTTTAATAACAGTAATAACATAGCAATGGTCGGAGCTCGGGAGTACAGTGAGCATCTACTGGTGAGGATGACATGATGTCTGTGCCCAGTTAGGGCTCTGCTGAGGACCACTTTGGAGAGAGGGACCATCTCACAGTAACGGCGTGGGTACAAAGATGGAACCACCTGGAGGCACAAAATTTGGTCTGTGAATCACAGGTTTAGTTCTAATTTCAGATGTGACACAAATTAGGGATTACATTGTGCTTCGGGTGGTAGTGTGATAGGGAAGACAGGCTGTCAACAGCATCAAGGGTATTTTGTTGTTACTCAGTAAATGGTAGTGAATAACACCAAAACAAGAGAAAAGTGAATTTTGGAGGGCAGATGATTTGATTGTTTTTGTTTCCCCCTTATACTAGAATCCAATTTGAAGTCTTGGTGAACGTGGTGATTTTAGGTGGTTCATGTCTCTTCAGATGATGTTATTTCAAATTCAAATTTATAAGCATAAATTTGGGGAAATTCATTCTTACATATCCACAACCTTTCAGAGATTTTCTCAGCCATTACTACTTTGCAGATAGTCAGTTTACTTCCTGATCTGAGCCTTTCACTTGAGATTTAAAATGTATTATTTACCACAGAAGCATCACAAATTTAGTACTCATACTTATTAGCATAGAATTAGAATAAATCTGAGGAAAACAATTGAAAGAATTAGAAATATATTGCATACTAACTTTAGACAGTGTAATGAGCAGATGCTGAAAGCTTGTTTGATGGCATATTTTTATTCAGAATTATTTTAGGGATTATCTAAGAGCTGTACTATGGATTATAAAAAAAGAGTAATTTCAGTTTAATTTAGCCCTATGAATATGTGAAAGTGTTTCAGACAGGTGAAGTATACTGAGGGATGTCTTAAGCTACCACTCCAGGGACTATGAATAAAAAAAAAGTCAGTTGCCAAGTGGAGTTGGCATTTTACTAAGTCTGGATATAATTGTACTAGAAATCTTGAGGATACTTTGAAGCAGTCTTAAGAGAGGATATTGCCTACTGGAATTCCTCCTTAGTGCAAGTTTCACTGCAATTTATTTTAGATCAAATATACTTGTGACATAAGATTATACTCTTGCTCTGGATATGTATATTCATTTCACCAACTGAAATTGTTGGGAGCTACGTACACTTGCTTCTGTGCCAGATGACCTACTTTATGGGTTCATGTCTTGCAATTGGAAAATAGTCGTGAAAGCCAAACCAAGCTTCTTATGATGGACATGTACTGAGCTGCCGGTCCATTTGAACTGACTGCCCATTAGCCCATGTGGTTTTACTGTTTCTGTTGGACTTCAGCACTGCCTTTCTGTGGTTTCTCTGTCTCATTTGCTGCACCAGGATCCTAACCCATGCAAAGCAGAAGTGAACCCCAGGACCAGCATTAACCCTTCACAGTACCCCAGCAGCACATTTACGGGCACAGGGGCTTACAGTAAGGTGCAGCCAGAACACGTGGGTATTCTCCTCTGTCTCAGTTCCTTTCTATAAAATAATGATAAACACTCTGGAACTTTTTTTCATTTTTCAGAAAAAAATCCTACATCTGCTATCACCTTCCTCTTTTTTTGCCCAGCCTTTCTGTTTCTGACCTCTTTCTTTTTTTAATGCTCAATAGGAAAGTCCCCTTTTTATGAAGCTGCAGTCCCCTTTGTCAGGTATCCCTTACTAATCAGCCTGTTGAAGGTTCTGTCACTTAGTTATCAGCATACTTGAGCAGACTGATTTTCCTGCTCTGACCAACTATTTTGTCCCAAGAGACCCTATCTGAATCAGTTCTAATGATCCTCTCTTATTGACTGTTGATCCTCCACTGCTGATTCTCTGACAAGAGCAATAATTTCTCTTGATGCCCCCTAAGCTTATACCACACAACATAATCAAGTTGACTCAGAAAAAGGGAGTTGAAACCTGGGAAAGAACATATGCAAACATACATCTGGAAGAAACTGATTCAGCCATTTATTATTCCATGATCCGAGCCAGAAGTAGCTCTATGTGACTGGAGAACAGCAAACATGAGAAAAAAGTGACCAGAGTAAGATTCTTCGTCAGACCTCAATGGTGTGAAAGCATGCAGAGTAAGTTTTGAAAGCAAAAATAATGACGTTGAGAGACTAGCAAAACCAGCACAGAATAGAACACTGATTTACTGGCAGTTATTCTAAAATACAGCTATGGGCTGGAGGGGAGGAGTTCTGCAAAAAAACCCCCATCTTGCTTAATGTTTCATTAATAAATCTACTGCCTTAAGAATGATACAAATCATACCATTCAGGTACTGGGAGAGTTTTGGATCCTGCTGCTAAGGGCTGAAAAAAAGACCCTGCAAGATGGGCAAGTCAGCCCTAAGATTACTGAAAGAAAATCTCTAAAGCTTCAATAATAGTAAACTGTCTTTTTTTTTTTGTAGTATCACTAAAGAAAAACCATTCAGAGGGATATAAGTGACAGGATTTCTAAGCTCTCTGTCTTCCTACTTCTATCAAGAACAACAAGATCTCCTACCTCACAAGTGAATGCTCTGACCACTAGGTTAGAAAACATAAGAAAGTGGATCATTCTTAAGCTATTCTACTTTTATAAAAACTGTTTTAAACAACATGAACCCTTTCCAATCTTAAGTGGAGCAAGTGCCAGAATTTGTAACTTCTGCATGAACCTCCCATCCACAAAGCTGAAGAGTTATACTCCTTCCCTGTTACACTGACATTTTTGGTGCAACTTGCAATTACAAGAGACTGTGGTATTAGTGTAAAAATGATCTAGTGAAAGCACGAAAATAGAAATCCTCAAATACTGAATTTTCAATACTGAAGACTTCAAAAAACCCCCCCCATAATAAGATTTTAAGACCTTATCATCATAAGCCCTGGTGACTTTGTATTCTGAAAATGCAAGTGTTTGTAGCTAAGCAGTCTCCAGCTAAAAATAATATTAAGAAACAGCTCATGAAACCTTTTGAAGTGATTACATCTGCAGAGGTTCCTCCCCATGTTAAATACTTGCAGCGATCGACACCCTAGAAGCGATAAGGAGATAAAGAACTGATTAAATTCTGACTCAAGGGCCAGCCTTGCCAGGACAGCGGCACAGACAAGTGCTCTCTTAGGCTTATTCCTGCCTATCAGTGGCATAAAGCCAGATGCCATCAGTGGCACCGTTTCCTCAGATACTTCGCAGAGACTGTCTAGGCTTTACTGTTTATAAATTAAGTATTTGTTATAGTATAGTATGTAACTAGTACTCCACTTATCTTTGCTTTAGAGAGATTGACACGGTGAATTATGAAGTCAAACCCTAGGCTAGAAGATGCCTATAAAGATTAAGTCATTTCATTCTTTTCCAAACAATTAGTAGCACTAGACTGCTAAGCGGAGATCAATCGTAATTGGGGAACTGAGAGAGGGCAATAAACAAATTACTAGTGTTTTCTCTGAAGCCTGTTGGTTTACAGACTCACTGTTATTTAATCCAGAAGCACAGTAGATTGTAAATTATCCATTAGAGTTGTCACTGGCCCCTTGAAAAGGACTTACTTTACGATAAAGGTACAAGAAAGGAAATCTGCCTGGTTGTTTCAGGTGAAATAGGATAATTGCAGCTGATTCATCATCATCATCACATTTGTACCACCTGCTTCTGGGGGATGGTCAAGAGGTTTAGAGGTTTTGCCCCACAAACATCAACATTTGGACTTTACCAGCTTAGCTGGCAGGCACCTGGTGTCCTCTCCATCTTTCAGTACCCTTTGTGTTATTCATTGCAAAAAAAGAATGAAAAGTGACCAATGGGCTTACCCGTTCAACAAAAAAGGGATCTAAACAGCTAATTACAGCACTAGAAAAATGATTTCTTTTCCACAACCAAACCTGAAGCTCTAAGGATCTCCTTCCTGGAGACTAGACTATACTTTGGAAGCAGTCAGGGCTGTCTTACTGTGTGGCCGCAGCCCATGCATGGGCCACATTAGATGATATTTAACAGGGTTGGAAAGACCTAGAATCCAGGCTGCAGAGTTCACTGCAGCCTTTGGAAGGATTTACAAGTTTTTGTGGTTGGTTTTTTTTTTCCTTTTATTTTTTTTCACCTAGCTTGGATAGCAAGAAGCAGGAATACTGTTTTTGCAGCAGGACAACTGCCCATGTGCTAGTATATTAGGATATCTGCATACTGCAATGAAGTCTGAAGTATAGACATGCACAAAGATATTTATTTAAATGAAAGGGACCTTATTCTTTGCCTATCCACTATCCCAGTGCAATAGCTACAAAGCAGAGGAATTAATGTTTTTCTTCTCTTCTAAATCCCCTCACTCAAAGGATGAAAGATGTTAAAGAGACTCTTTGTTTTGTTTTCAGCTCTTTTTATTTCACTTGTATATGTTGGCAGCTGATAGAGCCCCAAATCTTGTCAATCCCAGTGTGCTAGGCACAGAAGTATAAAGAACATTACAATTCCTGCTCAGAAGAGCTTAAGGACAAAAATCTAAAGGACAAGACATGGACAAGACAGCAATATCGCTAGTCACAAAGCTTTTGCACTCAGTCCCAGGAAATAATGAGAAATGCTATAAACCCCATGATATTTAAAACATCGTATGTATATTACAGTTTTTGAGTTCAAGTTTCCAGAAATGTTTCCTGCCATCATAATGACAAAAAAAAAAAACCACCACTAAATTTCTTTTAATTAAGAATAGAAATCTTATATTGATCGTGGGACTTGTGTGTGTGTGTGTGTAATCTTAAAGAAAGGACTAAATATAAAATAGAATTTAAATTATAAAAAACCCAAAAGAAAATTAAAAATATGTAGTCACCACACAGCGACTTCTCTGTCTCCACAAACACTGCCACAATGCCCGGAAAGGAGGAAAAAGAAATATGATACATCAGAGAATATAAAGGAAGAAAATGTAAATGCATTTACATAGTTGGTTTCTTCTGGGAAGCTGCCAAAATTTCCTCATTGCCAGATTTTATAGTGATCCAAAATGATGTAGCTACAAAAAGGGCAGATATATTACAGAACTAGAATGTGTAGCCAGCATTTACTTTTATGGTTTGTCTAAAATGCATATAACCTGTCTTGTCCTCAGAAGTCCAACAGCTGTTTGGATCATCTTTAACTGACCCTAAAAACTCTATTTTTCAGTAACAGTTACAGAGTATAGCCTATGAAAACCCGGAAGCCACTGATGACAAGATATCATGCATCACTGCAACCAAAACTAGGAAAAAAAAATCCAATTCACAGAAGAAAAAATATATCTTTTGTGGATTTGAATTGTACCTGTCTTCTCTAGCTTCACTCCTCAGCTGGTAGGCCACCTAGAATAATAGACAGGCAAGAGTAAGAACAGAAAAATGCATTCACAACTGTTGGTTTTGTCCAGTTTGCTCACTCTGTGCTTAATGACAGCTACAGAGCCACTAAAAGTAAGTAGCCAGATTACAAAGACCTAGTGATCAAGGACAAGTTAATGCTGCCTCTACCCCACTACCTCCATCTGCCCCCCCAATATAATGATATCTGCCTACAAAATCTGACTATTTAGAATAATAATAAAAACCTCACGGCAGTGCAATCTTTGTTCAGTACAATATGAGAAGCTTGCAGAGAAAGGAAAAAATCCTGAGGCAATATTTTCACATACATTAAAAATATATATGTGGGGTGTGATATCCCATTAACAGACATCATATGCCTCCTCTGGAGATGTTAATTCTTAAGCTCATCAGGGGAACGCGTGTGTGTACTGTGTGTATGTTCATTGGTAATGTTTCATAAATTGTTTGTATCTAGATGAGAGGTTATATGCATCTGAAAACTTACATTGCTTTTAGTATTAAACTTAACTAAAAAATCAGTTGTGGTTGTTCCCATATTTAGCATATTTGCCATAACATGATGTAGCAGCAATTGATGAACAATGAGAAGGAGCACTACTTTTAATGAAAGTGAAGAAATGCTGGGCTTAGTCTTGACCTCTACTCTGATGAATCTCAAAGTAATGAAAGAAGATTCTTCCAAGTAACGAATTAGGGCTGTGTTTGTTTATAGTCTTGGTGTACACCTTCTGACTGAAAAAAGGAAGCATTTGAGCATAAATTTTTTATTCATAAATGCCAGAGTTTTTCTACTGTGTTTGGCAACAGGCAATCCCTCTTAAAATTAATGCAAACTAGAAAGCACGATTTTACCTTCAAAAGCTGATTATTGTAGAATTTTTCTTCAATGAACACTTTAATAGGTTTCCACGTGAGCTTTACTTTTACAGTTATAGATTTCTAAATTATGCAGACAAATATATGCAATTTCTCATGAGGTCTGTATATTTCATTGGGTAAGGAAATTAAAACTAATGGAAATTTAAAATGAATCAGATGATGTTCAAATCAAAAATCTTTCATGTCATAGAGGATTTATAACCCTTTTATGTGAATGTCTTACAATGAAATGACTTGATCTTGGTTTCCTTACAGATTTGTTTTAACTTTTGTTCCTGAAAACTGTCATTTTGGTTTGATTTGGAATTTTGTAGTAAATTGCTATAGTTCTTGACACTAAACTTTCTACTATATGCACTTATATCACTCTGCACTGCTGTTTTACTGGAATACGAATCACTCAAAAAAAGTGAAATTGTTGGAGCTTCAGGATCTTTCATAGCAGAACTAACTGGGTGATGGTATCTAACAGCTGTGTGATGAAAAAGACTTTTTTGGTGATCTTACAAAACGGTAAGTGTCAGGGTAGTGGTGGTTTGTTTGGTATCTTAAGGCTGTGAATCCTGAGGTGAGTGGATAGATGTGACAAAGAATAAAAGCTCCTTATGACTTTACAAAATCCTGACAAACTACTGAATACATTTATATACCCACACAAGTTCTCCTGCAAGGTTTATAAAACGGCAGGAGCTCCTATGGAGGCTATAAAACCTCCCGGACTCCTGAGGGTTTGTGAAATCCATGTGAGATCTTGTGGAACTTGTAAACTGTCAGTGAGGCCCTGCAGAGTTTATAAACCTGGCTGGACCTTAAACAAAGTCTGGGGTTCCTGCAGCAGTTACAAAGCCCACCAGGACTTTTGGATTGTTCATGGCATTAGTACTTCACTGAGAGAAACACAACGAACCTTTCCAAAACCGTAAAGTGCTCTCTAACATCATGCGTTTACTTGTAGGAGCAGACGAGGACATGAACTATCACCAAATTACAGAGTTGCCATCTACGTATCAGCTTGCTGAAGGTGAAAAAAAGTCTTAAGAGATTAGTGATGTTATTCTCTTTATTACAATGCTCCAGACAAACTTAATGGTACCCATTTGGCAAACAAACCCCGTAAAATTTTAAGTCTATGGGTCTACTGGAAATAAAACATTTTCCCCTCAAGTAGAAGTGAAGACAATGTGTTCTCAAGGATGAACTTGCTTGAAAATTAATCCAGCCATGGTTGGTCAGTAATAGAAACAACCTGAATAAAAGCAGTGATTTATATCTGTTTTGGGTAAAAAACCAAAAGGTTTTCCATCTTTTGCTACGTAAGATCCTTTAGAAATTGCTCAAAAAAGTTTTTGCATCTTAAACTATATGATGTCCTTTAGAAACTACTTGATTTTTGGTTATTTCTCTCAACCCACGAAAGTTCAAGCCTTTCCTTGGCCTTTATCCCAGCTGCTAGAATACCTATGTATTTCAGTCATGAGACAAAATGTGTAAGGACAGAGAGAACAAGAGCCATCACAAGGTGTTGGTACATTGGAGACTTACCAAGGGGAAGGAGTCCTCACACAACATGTCCCTTCTCCTGGGACTGCTTCTACGTCTGATGTAACTGATTACATCAGCTTCAAAAGATCTCTGGTAACTATTAACTTCCATTTTCTTCTGACTCCAAAAAAAAAACCCCAGTCAAACATTAATTGTGGTGTAATGTCCTCCATTGAGTGTATCAGTATGTCATAAATAGAAACCTACATTTATGTTACTGAGCTTTTAAACATTATTTTTATTGCACTGATAGGAAGCTGAAACTTGTGGGTGTACAGGAAGTTTTTGTCACAAATGGAAATTCAGTTTAAATAAACAGTTTGCCATCTCTTCAAATGTTAGGTCATGTTTAACATTGACTCTACTTAAAAATACCTCTTCTTAAGGATAAATTTTTTGCTTTCATCCCTTTGTATCTCACAGCTACTGCACCTTAGAACCTCATTTTAGGGGAAGGAGGGTTGTTGAATGCTGTATGTGGAAAGCAGAGCAGTTCTTTGTAAACATTTGCCATTGCTTCTTTTGTGGATGAATACATAATTCTTCCAAGTACAGAAATCACATTTTAGATTTAGATCTCATTTACATAATACATAAGAATGCAGAAAATGTCCCAGAGGGCAAGTAAACACTTTGAGCATAAAATGGAAAGAAATTTTGAGAACCGTTTCCTTGTTGGTTTCTTTAGCAGGTTTTAAAACCAAAGAGACAGTTATTGCAGAAAATAATGTTGGTGTCAGTCCATCGGCATGTAAAAGTTGCTTTGGATGAGGTAGTGTTTGGCCCCGCTATTGCTCGTCCTGCTGCAGGAACATCCCTCACACAGGTGAATTTCAGGAATGCAGTTCCCAGCGACACATACTTGATCATCTGCATGAAAAGAGTCATGTATCTAGTAACACAACAAAATTGTTTGTCTGAAGTTTCCAAGTCCTGTATTAAACAAGAGGACCTCAACTCCCGCTTTATTAATCTGAGAACATTACTCAATGTTTGTTGGAGGAGGCCACTTCGCATTTTTCATGATTTTCTATGACTGTGACTGTATTAACATTTGCATTACAAACACAATTTCCGGCACTTGAGACCACGACAGAGCTATCTCGTGGTTGCAATACCTTGACAGTCTTTTTGTCAGCTGGAGAGTGATGGAAACCAGAAGAAAGAACATGTTAAGATTAAATTCTCAAGCAAGTAGTGACAAACTCCTTGTCCTTGAAGCTTATATAAATAACTTTCCTGTGTTTTTTTAACCTGTTCCCCCCTCTCCCCAGCCACCCCAGCAGCGAGGCATGTCACTCTGATGGTTCACATCCATCTCCTTTTATTGATGTCCACTTTGGTATCTGCACAGGTCATCAATTTTGCTGCCTCTCCGGCAGCCGCTGGGAACGGCAGGGCAGCCTTGCAGGACGTGGCGTGCGGGGGGAGGCTCAGCTCGCCGCCGGACTCGCGGTTCCAGTCGGATGCCGGTACCAGGGTCTCATAAATCTTCTAGGTGACCCAGGTGAACTCTGAGGCTCAGAGCTCACTGAAAACTGATCAGGCCTCTGTTTAGTTTAACAGGCCCTTTTCAGTGACAAGTGAAGGGTTCAACAAATGCACAAAACAGATATATATTAGTTGAAAAACTAATGGCTTTAAAAAGAATGTTTGACAATTGTTTAGGGCTGTCTGTAGATCCATTATACTGATAAACGACCAACTTGGTCTACACCAAACTGGAGATGGCCAGAGAGAAAGCAACCTTGGTTTTTATTTTTTTCCTCCCCTGTTTCCCCACGCGCTCCCCATCTCTTTGGTGGTTTCATAAGAGCCACATGTGCTGTGGTGGTCAGGAAGACTTAAAGAAGGCAGCAAAGGGTACCTGTGCAGCTTATATTTAACCTTGCAATCAAACTGGAATTAAGCAAGACTGCAGATGCCCCCGGTGACCTGCTATTGACCGCCTGAACTTCTAAGTTAGGGTCAGTTGGGGCCCAGAATAGGAGGTCAAAAGCTGGTCAGTGCTCTTCAGCTCCAACATGTTGAATAGAGAGACTTTATTGCTGTGATTTATGCAATTTGCACAGACAGGTTAAGGAGACCTTAAAACATGCCACAGTGCTCACTTACACTGGGTACACCATCCACTTGGAAAATAAATTCCGATTGTCCATATGAAATCTCTTGTGGATACGCCTTGAAGTATTTTACCCTCTGTACTCTAAAGATTCATTCCCACACTCGACCCCTAAACGTGACAAGGTTAGTGTTTCCAGATTTATTTAAACAATATGAACGCACCAAATGAAGCAGTTTACAAAGCTGATTAATTGCAAAGGCAGAATAACAATCAGTAATGAATTATTTTTTGGAGGGGAGAAGCAGCTAAGCTCGTAGAAAAGTTGAGATCTTAAATCAGTCTTAGTGGCAATGTGAACACAGCAAAGACTAATTTTTAACCAATCCACAGGTATCAAAGTTTGGTGTTTCCTTCTCAGTTTTTACATACCTTCTTTTATGTGCCAGGAATTCTAGAGTTGATGGGAAGCAATCAGATAAATTATAAAGGACAGCTAAAAAAAATTAAGAGCTCTTATCACTTTGCAATCAAAAGCCTTTTTTTTTCCTGGTGGAACTTAATATGGATTAAATTAATCTTAGCTTCCCCACCCAAAACAGTTTCAATGTCTGTGCTACCTGCTGCTCAGTCTCTAGGTCTTTCTTGAGCAGAAACTGCCAGTGGTGATGTGGATTTTCTGACAGACTCATCTCCGACCACCAGACTTGCTTTCACTTGTGATCAAAGCAAGAAATTGAACCCTGGTCATTGAAGGTGAAAGGGTAGGGCATTTTCAAAACCTTTTAGTGCTAACTCTTCTTCGTTGTAGTAGTTCATAATTCTTTGGTGTGTGTTACCTTGATTTAATACATCCAATTTAACAAGATACTAGTCCATAATAGGGTATAATTGTGTTTGACATGACAAAGGGGAAGAAAATGTAAAATTTGCCAAGCTCCACTGAAAAAAATGGCTTTAGCAAATGTGTAGCTACTCATTTTCATAAGTATTCTAAGGATACAGTTCTAATAAGCATATTCTATGCCCTAAATTATATTTACATGAAGCTCAAGAATGGCTGAACATGAACTGTTTGAATCTGTCAGGTAAGTGCACTCTTATTAATAAATATATTTATAAGCAGCTATAGAACAGAGCAGCCCTGGTGGTTAAATAATAATTTGTTTTTAAAGAACTTATACATATTATTTGAAGTGATAGACTAGTCTGTCATAAGCATAGTGCATATTTTTAAGGCTGCCAGAATGTGTATTTATCTCAAAGCCTGGAACAGATCCAAAAGACACTTCTCAAGTCAATAACACACATCACAACCTCCTATAAAAGTATCTTTCTCTTGTAATGAAATATAGGAAAAGCTATCAGCTCCTTACTTATTTCTTTTAACTCAGAGATTAAGGTACACAGTGCGGACCACTGATTTACACATAAAAGGGTCTGCAAACAAGTAACAGGAGTAGAATATGATCTCTCACCAATCTGCAGAGCTAGCACTGACAGCTGTGGTCTTGTTTTAGCCTGCTGTGTGTGCTTACTTAAAAGCGAGGCACACAGTCTTCCCAAAGCACAGAAGAGTGTTATTTTTACTGTAAGTTTCCACAAATCACCCTAAACTTGCCTCAGACTGAGAACAAAAGTTGGCCACATGTATCATTATTGATCAACTGGCATTTTTAAGGGCATTGTCATGAGTCAACTGGTTGTTTCATGCTTTGCTCTCCACGGTTTAACAGCAAGTGATCATTGACTGGGCTCCTGATGGTTACAAAACTACCACAAAATAGATACTGGGAATAAGGATGTAGTGGGTGAAAGACCTAACGTCCCATGTCTTTGATTATATTCTATAGTAGAAGTATAATGTAATAGAAAGTACAGAGAATAGTAATTCTCACTATTACTTTCTTTGTGAAAAGGACTCTTCCTAGTAGACTGTCTGTCCACCCAAATTCCCACTGTTTTTTTCATGCTATTCTCAGCCTTCTGAGGTGGTCAGCTGGTAAAAGACCTGGTTGTCTATATCTCATGGTCCAAAGCTATAGCTGTTGTTTTATCATTGTGGCTTGCAGGTGGGAAGTCTGTCCCACATTTCTAAAGAATCTGTGACAGAAACCTAAGAAAAGAGAATCTAATTTCCAAGTACATCTAAATTTGTTTAGGCATTTCTGTGAACTAAGAAAGGTTGAAACCCACCAGTATAAGAGCAAAACATTTTTGGAGGTTCAGTTCAGAGAAAGCTTCAAAGCTAATTTGAATCCTACCCAAGTTTCATCTAAAACTTGAGCTAGATTTCTCACAGGAACATGCTCTTTCAATGTATTTCTGAAGTTCGACTCCAGATAGAATTGCAAATACTGCAATAATGCTGGATAATTCTTTGCACATTGATAGTTATGCAAAGCAGAGCAATCCCAAAAGGAAAAACAAAACCTTCCCTGAACACTCCAAAATATTTTTTTTTGTGATGGGTACAATGCACAAATTTCTTTCAACTTTTTTGTTTTCTAAGTCTAAAAAACATTCTAGATCAGCACTGAGAATTGTGAGGAGAGAGAATCTTACAGCTGCAAGAGGCAAACTTGTTTTGGAAAATATACCAAATTGAAACAGCAGCATTTTAAGAAGAATTCTGTATCTAAAGCAAACATGATGGTGATGAAGAAAGAGGTACTTTTGATGCCAGTTGGTCAGTTTTGGATCAACATGCTTTTTAAATTGACAAAAGACTGTATGATTTGGAAACTGACAATCCTAAATATAACCACAGCTTCAGTATGGGGAGTACTGTTTCTAAACAACTGGAAAGATGAATAGAGTCACAGGTTAGACATACATAATTTTCTGTACTTGTATTGCAGCAGCCTTTCCAGAGGCAGTTAATGAATTTTGATGCTCCATATCACTGTCACTGCAAAAACCAATAAGGAAAACCTCAGACAGACTTAAAGTTCAGGCTGGGAAGGGTCTAACTTTACTCTAACATATGGAGCTGAGTTTTGGTGCATCTGAGGTCTGAGCTGGTGAAAAGTGAATGAAAAGTTGGATGGATGTGTTATGATACTTATACATTTGTATGTAAAATAAAATAAAAATGGTTATCAACTGACAGGATTTGGTCCAGATGGCAAATTTCAGCCCAAGAACAGATCAAGACTAAGCCTGCATATGGATGAAATAGGTCCAAAGTGAAGGTTAATCTGGTTATTAATAATATAGCATTAATGCTGTGTCATAGAAACACAGCACGTCTTTCATCTTTGTGTGAGGAAAGGGCAAGATCAAAAGGATTTTGGTGCTTAATGTTCACCCAAGTGCAACATTTAGACTTCAAGTACCTGCTGCCTAACCCTCAAAACCAAAACTGTACATGAAGTTCCCTTTTTGGATTTATCTGCATACTCTACAAAGAAACCCCAAACTTGACTTACTGACATGTTTTCTCACCTTTGACAACAGACTAGAAAGACAGACTGTTGAGTATTTTCCTTATCCTTTCTCTTACTTTCTTTGAAAAGCAAATTCTCAGTCTGCAAATTCCTAAGCAGTTTGGACTTCTGGGTGTTCAGCACTCTGTACACATCGAGAAAAAAAGCTCAGTGTTTTCAGTCAATTTTATGATCACATTACTCAGTCTGGCATTCAAATGGAGTCAGCTTTGCTATCTTTTACCAAGAAACTTGGAAACTGACTTATTCTTCATTATCTTACACAATGAAGACTATTTATTATATTTGATTCCCTATATTAATATCTTAAATGTTTCATTACCATGCCAGGATTAGAGAGTTACTCAGACTGATGAGCACAGAGGAATCCTAAAACTCTGGCAATGTGAAACATGTTCTTGACTGGCTTCTACAGGAGGACGCTCTAAATAACTAGATTTGTAGCTAGGCTTTACATTTTAATGTGGAAGCAGGTGGCTTCTTAGTTTTATCTTCTGGGAATACACTGTGGAACAGGCAAACATTGACTTTTGGCTTTGTGGCTTGCAAAGAAAGTCCTCTCATGGACTTCATATAGGGTGGCATTACCTTCCCATAAATAAAGAAATCTATAAGCTCAAACTCAGGTACTTAGCTTATTTTCATGAGGCTTATTGTAACTTCAGTTCAAAAGAGCTTCATGAGAAGTCAGGTTAGAAACAAAAATACTATCTGCTTTTAAGCGGAGCATGAAACCCCGTCTAAGGTCAAAACTGAGGTCATAAAGAGGATAATATGGGTTTAGCATGCAGTGCAGCTGCTGTATGCTGTATTTAGCCTGTGAATAAAAAACAGCTTTTGTTTCCACTACTGTTACTCCCTGCATCTTTTTAAGTAATTTCTTCCCTCCGCTAACAGTTAACTTTAATGTGTATGTATGTGACAGCCAGCTATTTACTTTAAAATGTCTGATTTCAGAAATAAAGCAAACAGTCATGATACAAGTTTCATAGGCTGAATGTCTTTGAAAAAAATGTATTTATGAAGGTACATGCTTTTACAGTGGCAAAACCATTTTTTTGATGGCAGAAATCGGTAACTCCCATCATGTGGTGGGAAGGCATTAAATTCTGGTAGAGAGGAGGAATCAACAACAGACCAAGTTCTGATTTACTTGTATTAGGATAGTGGACCTAAGGAAACAAGCATGGTTTGTAAGGAGTTAAACTAAGAATAAATTAAATAAATAACCCCTCCTCAGTGATGTATCCCTCTTCGACTCCACAGTGACCAACTGGAGAACAAGACAGTCAAGGGTTTTTTTAGCAATGAATACCTGGAAAAAGTTGGCAAAGGCATATTCCAGAGATAAATGGGAGAGGACTGTACAGATTTAATCCACTAAACAGAACCATGGAAAAAATCTGATTCCATTATTCAGAGGCTGCTGAGTGTATTTTACCTTAGGGAAATGTACTTCTACTCATTTTCAGTAACTCTATAGTCCATTTCAGCCTCTATGCTGGAAAATTAACAGCACGTTAACAGGACTATTGCTTGTACTTGTGGAACTGTCTGTTTAGGATTAGGCCATTAAATATTGATGGAGATAATTGTTCCTGCACTTGAACAGCAGAAGGATAGAACTGAAAGTAGTTTAACTGGCATTTGCATTTATGCTTGGTAAACAGAGCTGGGTTTGAAAGCACTGAACATCCAGTATTGCCTTCTGCACAGTTCACATTCCAAAGCACCACTGATCACAAAGATCAGTTTGATAAAATGTTGTAGCAAAGGTTAAATCAAACCATTTGAGCTGTAATTTATCACATCTAAATAAATAAATGCAGTGGCAATACATAATAAAATACATCTAATTGTCCTTTGGTAATTATATTTTCTTTTTTGAAGGCTCATCAGTCACAATTTCTCATGATTCCAAATTTAAGTGTCACCTTTTGTCTGCACATACTTTTCAAATTGTGTTTAGCTTTAACAGTAAGATTTTAAAAGCCAGCTATGCACTGGAGGAGAGCTGGCTTTTCATATCTTATATGTTTTCCATTAATTTTACTTTTTAACCTTTGTTCCTGAATCAGAAAGTTTGTGAATTACTCTGTGTGATATACATCACCCAGGAGGAAATAGTTTGCTCACACCCAGTTTTCTACTTCATTAGGTAAGACAATTTATCATGCAACTGGTCGATCAGATAAGGAGGACCGTATCCTGTGATCATCTAGTCTCCTGCATCATTTTACTCGGTGTTACTCTAAATAAACTCAATATAAGCTCTTTGCAAAAGTGATGCGGCCAAGATGCATCAAGGTGAAACAATTGACAGTTCGGCTCAAGAAGACGGTTTAAGTGAAGTGTACAGCACATCTTGAGAGAAGGCTGTCCTCATGGGCTACGTTCAAGGTGCATTAAAGAAATGAAGGGAATGGACCCTTTCTCTGCAAGTGGCTGTATGCCTGATGTTCTCTGTGACCTGTATAGGTGAGCGATGCATAAAAAAACATTCATTTCAATAATGTGAATTACCTCTGTCTTGATAAATGACTGCTAAAACCTGTGTGCTTCTCTCTATGGGAACGACACTTACTTCAATGCGAACAAAGTGTCTGGAACTTATACCAAATTAAAAAACGTGCTGCGGCTGTTAACGAAGGGCCTCCTGCACTGGCTCTGAATATGATGCCCATATATCAAAGACCTCTGACATTGCCTGCCACTCGATCTGGACACAGGAAATATGGGATTCCAAGGCAGATGAGAGCTGAAACTGAAGCTCCAAAAACCTTCCTTGTGCAAGTGATTAGGCGCAGCTGTTTCGCTTCACATTTCGGAGCACTTGAACTCTGCAATCTGCCACATTTTTACTGGACTGCATGTGCAGAGGGTAAAAAAGGTATCATGCCCTGGCTAGACAGCAGATGTGGGGATAAAGAAATGTCTCCATTAAGAGAAAAAATAAATGAAAAAAAAATTGAAAAAAGCACAAATTGGGAGGCAAGAAGGAGAAATTAAAGGGAGGCTATCAGAACAAGCAGAGGAAATAAAACTTTTTTCCTAAGATAAAAGAGGTTAAAACTGCAAAGATTGTCCTCAAATGTTACAAACCCAACATATTCATTCTTTAAAAAACAGCTTTGCACTTCTAAATCTGGCCAAAGGTATAAAGTTTTTAGGTACAAAGACTAGGGAGTCTAGAAACTCAAATCCTACCTCTACATTTGTCTATTTTGTATAATAAAACAGATTGCTCAACAATATTTCAGGATGATGACTCCTTCAGCCCAGATCAACAATACATAAATACTAGGCTACATAGAAGAAGTTATATGAAAAAGCCAAGCCTAACATTTTCACAAACTCTCTCGGTGCTCTTAATTTTCCTAGCTCCAAGTCTGTATTGTAAAAGGACCACAAAATTATGAGGATTTGCTCAGAGAAGCCTCTTCTGTAAATTGATGAAACCTTTTTACTCTACAGTCTTGGTAAAATAGCTATTTAAACCCTGACCCTACTGCACAGAAGCCTATGGGACGTTTTCCCATTGAACTCAATGAGACCAGGATCAATGCTTTCAGTGCCAGCTTCTTATTGAAGTTACAGGATAACTGATGCCGGTACAACTTTTTAAAAAATGTATTAAATGAGGAGGCAACTGATACGTTCAATGAAGGAATATAGCAATTCAATGTAAAAAGAGTCTGAAATATGGTAAGGAAAATACATACATTTGCAAACATATATATGAGGAAGTTGTATGAAAGATTTAAAGAAAAGTTTACTGTCTCTACTGTCCACCAGTAGAGAGCTTTATGCAGCAAGAACTCTTTGGGTTCTCTCTGTTGACTTTTTATGACTTAAATGTCTTGAGTAGTAGTACTTTGATCACTGTGCAATACAAAGAATATTCTATGGGACAATCAGACTGTCCGTCCTGGGTGTCCTGAGCAAGAAGCATTTCACAACACAGAAAACCCTGACTCCATGGCCAGCAAACTATCAGGGAAATGGTCAGTCTTTGACAAAAGGGGTGAATCCCCTCCATCACAAGACCTGTAGGGTGGCTGGAGAGTGAGTCTACTTTAACGAGCTTCCCATTTGCAGGGAAGCTTCAGTGGTAATTAATACTTGAAAACTTTATCTTCACTGCTGCAAGGGTGTGGGTGACGTTTTTCACCCTTTGGGATAACAGATGCTCTCTGCCCCTGTGTGTAGTAACAACAGATGCACTCTTGTTTTACCTGAAGTAGGAATTGTTGTGGGAGAGGACAGATTTCATCTGCTGTGGTTTAAAGTTGTGATTACTGAGCCCTTCTAGCACTCCCACCTTTTACTTAGTGAAGAGAAAGCCCTAAGGGTTTCCTACATCAGAGCATAAAGCTGACCTCTTTTATACTTCCTAATAACACAAAGGTAAATGTTTTCTTATGCCCCAATTACAGCAAATTTTCAAAACTGGTTAAAACTCACTGCTGGTGACAGGAAGAAAACAAAAAGCATGAAGCTGGAGCAGGAGTGATGTGAGTAAAGTTCTTGTCTTGAGAAGAAAAGGAGGGTTTTACCACACTTACTCTTTTGGGGGGGTGGTGCCTGGGAGGAAGCCATTCTAAGAAACTTTATCCTACTTGATACTTTTCTTGAAACCCTATGTGCTGGCATAAAATTAGAGCAACACATCCTCCTCTGCTAAGAAATAAATCATAATCATGACAGGATCAAAAATAACCTGAAATCATGACCCAAGAAGACAAAAAGAAAACATTGGAGATTTTTCGATATTTTTTTCTCCAAGTGATCCCCTTGGTTTCAAAACAAACTTTATTTGAAGGGATGGCGAGGGGAAAGAAAAGGGAGGAAGAGGAAGAGGAAGAAGTCAGCAGTTAGGACAGAGCCAAAATAAGCTTAATAATAAGGGAAACTGGACTGTAGACTGAAAGAACAGCTGTATAGAAACAAGGTCCTGTAAAACCTGATTGTATAAAATCAGATATAGCAATAACTGTATGCTCCATTGAGAGAAAAAGCTGAGAAAGAGAGCATTCAAACCACCCAGAATTTCCAAGAAAATTTAAATTCAGAGTAAGACACCTTCATTAGATAAAATGGTACATTAACACTGGTAAGCCATTTCAGCATTTTTATATTGCATTGAAATTTCTCAGACAGGGCAAGGAGAAGAAATTGTCTTTCTATGAGATACATGATGGGAGAGGAAAGAGATGATATACTGGCAACACCAAGTCAAACATGGTAAAGGAAGGAGGTAAAAATGGTGAAACCTGAACAGCTGATAGAGAGTAAGGCAGAGAAATACAAAGAGGAAGACTTCAATATAAAGATGGCAACCAAGAGACTTGAAATGGAAATTTTGATGGTCATTTAGAAAAACACAACAAATACAGAAAGCACTAGGGCGGTTGAGACCTCTGCCCATGTGACACTGTTAAAGTCTGAGGTAGCTTCAAGTTAATTTTCTGAAAGTTTTTGAAGAATGAGAGTTTCTCCACATGGCTTTCCTGAAAAGGCACTGTAGATCTTTGAGCATATCTCAAAAAATGTAAGAATAGTACAGGAACATGGCAAAGGCTCATAAAATATTTGGAAGAGCACAAAAACAACTTATCTCTGCTGATGTTCATCTTCTCACACACTTTGTGGAATTAGCCATCACCTGAAGTCTGGAGGGGAGAATCTCTTGGACAGATATGGAGGATGTTTACATCCAGAAAGAGTGAAAAAAGGAAAACCTTTAAATAGAGTAACAGAGATTGTGGAAGCTGTAAAGGAAGTCTGCTCACGGATGAAAAGTGTGGTGAGAAAGCAGAGAGGCAGATGAATCATGGATGTGAAGTGTTCAGCATCCTGGTGTAGGACGCTCTAAAATGGTGACTAGGCCCCTGCAGAGCCTTGAAATGGGGAGAAGGTTGTCAGCTCCCTAGGGCTTGTTTAATTTCAGGATTTATTGTAAAATATCACACTGAAGTTTGCTTTCCCATGGAAGGTCTGTAAAACTCAATGTTGATTGGGAACAGTCATTTTAACACTTCTACCTCCTATAATTCAACTGAAAATTGGAGATCCATGAAGACAGGCAAAGAGCAGAGGAGTGTGTAAGTCAGAAGCAAATGCCCCAGTTTTCTCCAAACTTCTCAGATTCATCTTTCTTTTATTACAATATCTCCCTTTCCTTTCTCTGTTTCCTGTTACTTCTTTTTGTGTCCTTCCTTTCTCCACTGCCTTTCCCCCCTTCCTAGTGTTTCTTTTTCTTTGTCCTACCAAAACCCCTTTTTGCCCCCCATTTCTATATATTACCCACTATTTTGTTCTAACCCTACATTAGTACAAAGACACCTTTCCACTTTTCTCTACTTCCCCTAACTCTCCTCAACTGCACTCTCTTTCTTTATTTGTCTTTTACTTTCTTCACTTTTTCACTACATTCTCCATGCCAGAACTTCAGCAAAAGATCAAAAGGGAAAACCCAGCAACACAAATTAGAGATTTGATGGCAGCCAAGTGTAACTAAATAAAAATGCTTTTGCATTAGCCACAGTTACTAACAGAGTTTAATAGTTGGTGATCTGTAGTTTTTACTAGGTGAACAAGAGGTTGGAAAACATAAGTAGGCATAGCAGGCAGCACAGTAAAAATTGCATTTCCTCATACAAGCTTGTCCAAAGCAACACACCTTTTGTGGGCATTTTTTTTCTTCTTTAGTATGAAGCAAAAGCTTAAAAAACTTTTATTGTAAAATATGGCTTGAGACACAAGTTACCTGAATTTATATTCTCCATCCCCATACCCCAATGAATATAATCTCATTTCACTTTTTGTCACTAAAAGGCGGAAGTGAGAATGACATTTACTGATTAGAGAATTAGTACTATTCCACACAGCTTGTTTTAAAGGATGCAATCACCCAGATCTTGCTGCTGTCAGTAGAACTGCAATACTGTGCATGTTCACACTTCAGTATGCATTAAAAGCATAGTTTATAAATGTATGAGATGCATAACACTATGTCTGTATGGAAATATTATTCTAACATACCTTAATTGTATTCAATAATCACATTTTATAACCTTTTAATTGACTAGTATTTAGTGTTTGGCAATTAAATGATTGTAACCAACCATCCATTGAAGTTAATTATCTGCAGAATGTGCTGGTCACTTTAAGTATTTCTTTTACTATGTTCAGGACATGGCATTTTTCCAATTTCTTAATGGCCTACATTTAGAAAGGGAACTACAGCAAACCTGTTATCTGTAGCGTGTGTATTAAAGAAGAATAACTCATATGACAGCAATCTTGTTAGAGGCTGTATGAACAACATTCACCATGGGCCATATCTTAAGCTGTCAGTGTAGCTACTCTGATTTACACCAGCTGAGGATTAGGACACATCTATGATTGCAAGGAATGGTAACTCCTTTAGATGCATCAAATCTTTCAAGATAAAGAATGTCAGTATAAAGCATAGCTGAGTTAAAAAGCAATGTTTCTGAGAACAGTGGA
The DNA here is from genome assembly GCF_964188355.1 of Buteo buteo. Lineage (NCBI taxonomy): Eukaryota > Metazoa > Chordata > Aves > Accipitriformes > Accipitridae > Buteo > Buteo buteo. Next base: position 85,840,433 of record NC_134204.1, on the reverse strand, counting down.
GTAAGGTAAGAATAACTACACTGAAGATAGTGCTAGTTCCTCTGCATTTATCTCCATGTAGGACTCACTTTGGTCCTGTACAGAAGGACCACTTGTGACGTCCTGAAGGCATTCCATTAGTGCAAAAATAAGGTTTTAAATTGAGAAAAAAAAATCAAATTAATTGCTTGTGTCAAGTAGCATTCTCTATGTTCAAAGAATGTAATAGAAAATTAACATAATGAAATTAAATCCTGAAATGTTCTGCCATCTATATTTAATTTTTTTCTCTGTTAGGCCAGCATGACCTACAAACATTAGCCCTTTGACAACCTGTTTTACATGCCATTCACAGAAATACAGGAGGATAACAGAAATTGAATCTCCAAGTTTTGCAAGGTCAATGGGGAAGAAAATACTCTGATTTCATACACCAGAGCTGGCCGAACTACAGGTTTTGATCCATCCATGGTTTTGAACCAGAGTATGGACAATCTGTGCCCCCACTGCACTGCACTGCACATTTGGCAGCAGCCTGGGAACAGACAGGTACTGGTCCTGTCCTGTGATAGAGCTGTGGTGTCCCTGGGATTTACCTCAACACTGTGAGCACCCTTGCATGTTCCCCTCTCCAGAGGCCATCTGATACAGAAGGTTCAGGTTTTGTGGCTCTTAATATCAAACTTTCAATACGGGTCCTGCAGGAACAAGTGTTTTTTCTGAACTAATAAATACAGTTGAAGCTTGAACTAAAAAACCGAAGATCTTTCTATGTAACTTCAGGCCTTTACCATGTAACGAAGATCTTTACAACGGTAATGTTGAGTTTTTCACTCACTAGTTTGATCCAATATTGCAATTTGCAAGTCTGTACAATGGCAAGGATGTTGAAACACATCTTTCAACAGAGCTGTTACAATGGATAAGTGCAAATAATAGCTGCAGAACTGGGATTTTTTATTTGTGATTTTGAAGAACTCAGACTGAAAGCATCTCTTAACTTTCACATCCACTTTCTTCTCTTGCAGCTCAATCTTGAACTAGATGCAGTCATGTGTGATCTCTTGTGGTATGCTGCTTAGAAAATAACCTCCCAGTCTCCTAAATGGATCCCTGTAAGCTGTCTGCGGGAGCTCACCTAAGTGCAGGTTCTGTCCAGGCACCCAACCAAGGAAGATCAGGGATGATATGGGAACAGGATGCTGTTTCCTATGGGAGAACGTTATCCCCTGCACGTCACCTATGGGATGCTGACACAAAGATCCAGAAACAGACACATGACCATATATTAGATGGCCAGATGTAGAGCAATGCTTTGCCTTCTCCTTTTATCTGTATATGTGATATATTTAGAATCTTGACCTCTCAATAGTTAGCATACCAACAATAGTAACACCTTCTCTCTCATCAGCATGGAGAAAACTAGATCTTACCATGTCTTCTGCTGAGCCCTGGTCATTGGGCTTGTTGCCAGAGCAGGCCCAGGTCAAGACCTTCAGCATCATCAGCAGAAAAATACCTTCTAAAGGTAGGCTCAGAAAAATATCCTGAAAGAACGAAGAAAGGCAAAGTGCGTAACATGCCAAGCTTTTGCAGGCTGAAGCATTTCGATACGTGGTTAAAAGAGGAATGGGTTTTTGGTACCAAGAAACTGTTGCTGCTGGTGTCTGAGGAATGGGTAGAAACAGGTACTTCTAGAGTTGAGTTTTCTGTTTAGCTGTGCAGAGAATCATGGTGACCACGGTCTGGGTCAAGCCTGCTTTAGGAATATAAACCTCTTTTCCATGATTTACTAAAATCCTCATGCAGAAAGAAGCTATGACAACTATATTCAGTCTTCTGTCTCTGAAAAACAAAATTTAGAAGTGCATATACAAGGAATTTGCAAAGAAATCATGCTTAAATATTCTTTTTCTAGTAGTATTTTGTCAGGAAACCCAAGGTGTACCTGTTTACATGCACAGTGTTAAAATATTTTTTAATAATTGCTAATGGATAATGCTAAGTTGTCTTGAATGTCTTTTGTTGCTTTTTTACAAATAACTTTGGTTTAATTGTTTCAAATTATTTTGCTGTCTTGTATTGGGAAGATTTAAGAGAAAAACTAAAGAGAACTGATTTCTGGGGAAATTTTTGGCATTCTGGAAAGAGAAATCCTTTCATAAAAATAGAAAAGAGCAAAGGAGAGGGAAAAGGTAATCTTGACTGGACTGATCTAGTTAAAAGGAAACTCAAGAATGCAAACAACTAGCTTTCTAACACAGGAGTAAGAAGATCATTCATGGACCTTACTGCAGTAACAAATAGGGCTCCACGAGCATTTCAAAACTTTTTGAAGCACTAGCAGCAATTGTAGGGCACAAATTCTGATCAACTTGTTCCTAATGTTTTGGACACCAACTATGTAAAAATAAACGTATATAGTCATAATATCTAAAGACCTGAAACAGCAAAGACATCAGTTCCTTTCTTTCAGCTTAACATTGCTCCTCTGCCAAGGGAAAGGAGAATTTAATGTCTTGTGTAGCAACTTATATATGGAAGAAAGAGCACTGCAGAGCCAAAAGGTTCCTTCATGTGAAGTTATGTGATCAAAATACAATCAGAATTTTTAGTTCTCAAATTGAATGCCAACAAACGGCACACTGTCTTGAAGAGGGTCTCCAGCCTTCTTGCACACTTTTCTTACTTACAAAGTCTCTCCAGTTCTTTTTTTCAAAAGGTCTCCTTCTTAGCCATGAGATCTAAGGCAAAAACTGCCCAAAGTCTACGTAACCTTACACAGCGCATCCATCTACCTCTCTTGCGCACAACTGTTTCAACAAATGCAAGCCAAACTGCAAATGCATCTGTGACAGATAAAAAAAAGCTGCTTGACCTCTGCAATGCCTCTCATAAGTGTTTGAGGTTTACTACTGCGTGGACTCATGGATTTGTTTTTACGAAGTTTTATCTGTAGTCCTTGTAGCATATCTATGCCCTATCATTTAACAGGGTGACCCAATGTTAATAAAGCAGTAGATGTATACAAAACTCCCAAACAAAAATCCATGGCCCCATACCAGTGATGGAAGATTTTTTCCAAAAAAAAGAGGCCTGTATGCCAAACTTCAGCATCATATGCATAAGTGACTACTTTTCATTGCACGGCCAGCTCATTTCTTTTGCCTCTTCAGCTCTATGTGTCTGCCATAGTACTGTTTTTGCCAGGTCACTTATTGCCTGTCACTAATTGTATCCTACCTGGAAACACTGCCCAGGTAAATGAGACCAGATTATGTCTGCCCAGCTCAAATGAGCTACAGTAATTGGGTATAAACTGGGTTTAGTTACCATAGGTCTAGATAAAAGGTTGTTCATTTAATCCCAGGAAGGGGTAGGAAGAGCTAATCATAATGAACAGGCTGATGAACTAATGAATTCTTCAGAATCCATGTTTCTTTTTTAAACTTGTATATAATTTTGCTCTCTAAAAGAGTAGAAAGGCCAATGCTCACACATGGAGTAAGTCACTGTTCCTTGCTTAAGGTTGTAGAAATTGCTAACAAGATGATGCCAACACTTAAGCCAGTCTAGATCTCTTGCTTTTGTCTAATAATACATGGGATGAATCCTGTTTATTTCCAGCTAAGATGACTGAACAAAAATTGAGTAATATTTACCTTTAAGAAGGTTGATGCTTTTCTTTCCAAGGGTATTTTTGAGGGTATGCTTCACAATAGTTACTCTGGTACTCTTATTTATTCTGAGCTGATGATGTTAACATATCCAAATATAAGATACTGCCTTTCTTTGTATTTTTAAATAAGACTTGAAACACATTCAGTGTAAAATTATCAACGATTTATGCTTTTATGGCTGTGGAAAGAGCGAATAGGTACAATGCTTATTACACAAGTATTAACAACATTTACCACTACAAATTCTCTAATGGTGTCAAAATCCTCAGTCCTTTTTCAGCAGGACAGTCTCTGATGGGTATTTTATTTTATTGCTTATTGCACTTCCTTAGGACCAGTGCATGGTTTGCTCTTAATGGAAGCCACAAAATATATTTGTAAATGGAGGTTTAAGACTTTAAAACTGGTGATGAACACATTCAACATATGAGCAGGAAACTAATAAAAAGTTAAACTTAAGTATCACTAAGTCCCACATAACAAGATCCTGCAGAGTTAAGAAAGCTGGAAGAAGACAACATGATGAACAAGCCATGAAAAAGTGAACTGTGGCAATTCACGGAAACTGCTAGGAAGGTATCAGTCTGCATCTGACTGAGCTCAGTAAGTGAAGGCAAGTCAAGATCCTAATGACAGCACTGCACTTTGCCTGAGAAAGGAGCACAGATGTGGCTGTTCTGCTTTCCAGCATCATTAGATTTGCAACGCTTGGTTCAGCCCGGTTAACAGTTTCAATAATGCTATACTAGTTAAAGGTTTCTCAACCAGGTTCCCATGGTTTCCCACCCCATCCCACCCCCCTACTGAATGCATTCGCATGCACTGGGAAGGAAGTGTGAGCTGGAATGTGTCCTGCTACCAGCCCTGGGGCTGTGTTATTTCAGGTATATAAGGCTATCCGGTCCAGCATGTTAACATGGGAAACTTCTAAAGAGCCCTTCCTTTTTCAGAGCCAAAAAATCAAGGCAAATTCATGGGGTTTTTTTGACTTAATAGTAGGATTGCTTACAAAATAATTACATTATGGATTTGTTTACATGATGCACGTGGGAAGTGAAAAGGGACAGCATGCAAGATTCCAGTTTCCTAAAAGCCAACATTTATAAATGCAATTGTTTTCCCCCGTTATGTTCATACTTTACCAAAATTACACTGCAAACGCATCTAACTTACCCTATTACAAGTAATGCACTCCAGCTCCCTTGTTTCTTGAGGAACAAGTAGTGTCACGAGATGGCAATACTACAAACAGAGAAAAGCATGCTAATCCTGTGCCACACGAAATTAAGTACTCAGAAGATTCTGGTGTTTGTCCTGATCTTAATTACAAGCCTTGGAGAAAAGGGTCATATATCATGCACAGAACTCCAAGGGCAGCTTTGTTGGTTTATTAATCCTAATGTAGTATCAGATCATAAAAATAATTTGAGTGATTTGGTAATGTGATTTGGTAATGTTCTGATTAATGCATTACCATGAACAGAAGAGACAGATTAACCATACCATGAATTGTAACACGCTAATTCCTCACTGTAGCTCTAACAACTGAGTCACATGCAGTTTCAATTATTTTACATGTTTGGCAGCCATTCTTCCCAATGGAACAATAAGCATTAACACAATAATCTGAAAGAAGCTTATAAAAACATGGTTGACATAAGTTCTCTCTATTAAGAAATACTTGACATTACAATGCCAGTTTTGTTTTAACCATACTAACTTTCTACAATTAAGAGATCTTGATCTGAATGCCTTGAAAATACTTTCAAATTTGTCATGCTCCACTAATATGTCAAATCATTGATAGTCCAATAAATTAGTGTTATTTCAAGAGAAATTCATGAAAAATTATGGGCAGCAGGGGTTAACATGCTCTGATGAGAATGAGCTCTTCTGAATTAAGCCGTGCTTTAAATTGGAGACACTTAGTAGAAGAATGATGCTACAACTGCTGCTGCTTCTAATAACTCCTTGTGCTTCACACAAAGCTCTTCACTTAGAGATTCTCAAACTCTTTACAAAGGCTGTAAATATCTTATATTTTGCAGGTCACATATGGAGGAACTAAAGCGGAGAAGCAAATTGACCAAAGAAACAAAAAGAATCAGCGTCAGAGTTGGGATAAAAAGTTCCTTGTCTTTTCTGTTCATCCTACAAACCCTAGAATTCTTAAAAAAGTGGAAGAGGCATGCTTTCATTTATTTCCATCATTTACATTTGAGTCCAGCTTGGTCTGCTATTCCATCCATTATGCTAAACATGCTACATTGTCCTATGCCAACTTATGAACAATGAATGAACATAGAATCTGGACAACTGGTTCAACTCCATTACGTTGCCTCAATGAAAAAGCTATGTAAGATCAATAGATGTGCTGTGCAGATTTTACAGTGGAAGATGTTGTGTGTCCCACACATGCTCTCACCCCCCAAGGCAGAAAGTGGGTAGTTGTCCTTGCTCAGCTTCCTTGTGAAGAAACTTTCTCCTACAGTGGGACCATAGCTTCTTGGAAAGGGTAGCCATTTATCACAGCCCTAAATGAAAGCATTCCTCGGACACAAATGTCTTTTTCTTCCTTTGTCTAATTACTGAGGGGAAAAGTGAGAAGGAAATGTCAAAACAGTGAAACAGTGGTGTATAGAGAGCAGTCACTTTGGAGCTCAACCAGCTTTTGTGAAGGCCTGGGCGATTTGTCAAATGGTTGTGGCATAAGTCAAGCCCTGAGGTTGAAAGGTCTTGACCTAAGGAGTGCTGAAATCAGGCAGTATAAGCAAGAGGGCTGCTAGAAGTTTCAGCTGTAGTGGAGATGAACAATGATGGGTGCTGGACACAACAAAACCTCATCTGCATAATTCAGGTAAGGAATTTTATTGAATCTGACAAGTATGTGACAGGCTGAGAAAGAGAAAAGAACATGCTCTTGCTGGGAACCTTTAAAGCTCTTCAGTTAAGGTATGTGGAAATAAATGACAGCTAATCTCTTCACTAAAAAAACTGTAAACAATGCCATTTTACACAGGGCTCACCCGTGACCTTTTCATAGATCAGGCTATCCACTTTCAGGCCAGGCCACAGAACTTACCACAAACAATGCGGCAAATTCAGATTGCGCAAGAAGAGCTTTACTTCTCCCAACTGCTTCACATAGAGTTGCTACTCACTTAGGCAGGTATGCTTCAGCAGAAAGGCTATCACTTAAATCTAGTTCCTAAACCCTCATGGTAAATGGAAAACCCACATTGAGACTTTTCAGTGGAAGTTTTTTTGGGGGGGTTAGTTTTTTGTTGTTTTTTTTTTTACAATTTTGGCTTGCATGGGTCATACTGCAACTACAAATTTCAAGCTAAAAGGTCATAAGGTGACAAGACAACTCTTCTGCACTGAGACCTGTTGATACTATTAAAGTGACCAAGGCTTTTAAAATCCTTCATTAATCTTGCCCTGTCAAGTTTCGCAGAATTTTTTTTTTAATTAATTTTAACCACTTACCTCCATTTTAAGTCTTCTCTAAGTAAACAGTAGAGTTTAAGAAGAATATGTAATTGGTGCTCTTCAAAATACAAATAAGATGCTGGCCACTGGCTTTAGAGGATAAAAATCTCTGTATGCAACTGTAGTTCATAAGCACTAAGACAAATATTATGTTAATACACACACAAAACTCAGAAGCAATGGTTGAAAATCAAACCTAGCCTCTATGTGATGTTTTACCTAATCAAATAAAATAAGAAATGACCTTGCAGGCAAGCAAGAGTTTTCATTTTGTGAATATCTGTATTCTTGAGAGTTCTTTCTTAACACTGAATTCCTCACAAAAAGTAGCACTTGATATCTATATAAAGAGGGTTTCTTGCCACATGCAGACCTCTAAGCCTGACAAGAAAACAATTTGTTGTACAGGCTGCTGAATGATTGGAAGGAAAGCTCAAAATCTAGAGGAACACAGTGCGACTGTGACTTGCAAGAGCAGAAATTCAACTCTAAAACTCTTCAAATAAATACAAAAACAAAGATTAGACTGACTTTGTCGAGCATGAGTCACAAAATCCCCAAGCACTTCCTTGGATTACTGGCACAGTGATTTCTGCAGCGTACGACACACATGTATGTTTTTACCAATCTGTGGATCATTCCACCTAATGGGAAGCAGTTAAGAGTCCTGGCTGGATCAACTGTGGATCTTGGTGTTATAAGCAGTCCAATGCATAATTCACAAGGCTTAATGAATATTCCAATTCATGACAGCCAACTGGCTCCATAGGTCACACCTCCCAGTCTCATATAAATAAAGAATGAGATACTGGAAAGCATACCAGCTGAACCCTAGTGAGTGCCAAAAACATGCATATTAATGAGGCACAATAAAAGATATACTTGACTCTCAGGAAGTGCTTCTATTGTTTTCCAGCTTTAGAAAGGGAGAGAGGAAAAGTTTGCGGTGCACCTTTCAATATACCACACCAAGTGCAACGTGAAGCTTCCCCCAGGGGCAAAGAGGGAATCAGACTGTGGCAATGGCATTTCACATCCAACCTCATCAGGTCTATGACATCCTCTGTCATTGCCACCACAATAGCGAAATCCATGCTGGAAATATCCCCACCCTCTGCTCCCATGTTTCTCTGCAAGTCCCCATTTGGTAACTAAGGAAAGGAAGTGCTTCAGCAGTGCTGTTCTTTTATGTGCTCTGTTTAGACCTTGGAACAGGATGAATGGTAGCTTAGATGAATGCATTTGTGCCATTTTTCTTGGCCCCAGACGATGTTTCCTCACTACCATGACATCTGAACAGAAGGAGAAAACATCTCCCTTTTGTGGCAAGCTAATTTAATTTGTACCTTCCACCTAGGGGTAAATATGTTTGTCTGTCTTTCTAAGCTCTCTTTGCCCACTTTCTTTTCTCACGGGAAACCCTGCTGAGTCAAAAGCAGGATATTGCTTAGTGCTCTAACTTTATTTTAAAGTAATTTAATTTTAAGCATACTCACACCCACCCTAAAGTGAAGCAACTGTAGGAGCTCCATTGGGACAGCCTTAATGACTTTTGCATGTCTCTTGTGTCAGAGACATCAAGGGCTTGTTGTTAGGGAGGTATTTTTTCTTTTAAAATAAATGCTTTAAAACAGGACGTCTCTTTTGCAGTATCCTCAGTGCAAGATGTGTTTCTTTATTTTCAAAAATCCTACGGCTTTGCACATTGACCTACCACCTTTAAAAACCAGCATTACAAACCACTGACCTTTGCTCTTTGTTGATCTGGTGTTATATGTGATTTGACCTTGTTTTGTCTGAAAACTTTGTAAAAGGATTTAAAATAAACAATGAATGCATTTCTTTATGAAAAATGGCGGTGAAATATGACTCAGATGACTCAATTTACATCCTCATCATCTGATTTATGCATGAATTCTTTAAATTGGCAAATACATTAAGTTTAGGGCATTATTTAATCCAGTACTGAAAAGTTTCTATAATTAAAGCAATTAAGCAATATAAAGAGTGAGAAAAGAAAACCAAAATCCAAATTGAGGGATCATTTAAAACCCATTTTGCTTTTAGTAACACCACTTCTTTTATTTAAACCTTGTTATCTCATATTAAAGTGGCAATGACACAAGCAAGAACCTATGTATGAAGCAAATTCTCACAATTTCTTCCTTTTAAAAAAATTCCATTTCAGTATTATTACTAGGTAAATATTTTGTCATACTGTCAGATAAGAAAACCAAAACATACATACAACACTTAAAATAATAAAGTATATTTCTAATACATGCAGTAATAAATATTGCAGGTACTGATTTTACCTGTAGTTACCAGTTATTCATTATTTGCATAATATTGTATCAATGTCTTTTCACAATGATTTGCACTCTGTGTTCTGATCAGAAATGTGCATTTCTGTCATGTTCAAAAAACCCACCCCGTACAAAACTTAAAATGATAAAGTGTATTTCTAATATCTGCAGTAATAGATATCACAGAAACTGTTGTTTTACCTGCAGTTACCAGTTATTTGTTATTTGCATAATATTTTATCAGTATTTTTTCACAAAGATTTGCACTCTGTGTTCTGGTCATAAATGTGCATTTATCATCAGCAAATCACACAGACTTACAGGGAAACAAGTCTTGGAATCAGTCACAACATTCAGAAAGATTAATCATGACAATATTGCTGTTTTGCTCGGAAAACTTCCCTCCATTCTGTTTCTATTGCCTCCGTGGTTTGTTTTTATAAACAAGCTACATTTGTTAGGAAAAGGAAGCAGTTCTCTTATTCAAACTCATGGTTTTGGAGTCTAAACATGCAATACCGTGACAAACAAATAACAGCCAATGTGTCCTCCGGAGCAGCAGGAGAAAGTGCAACTGCCTCGCCTGCCCTGGTCTGCTCAGTGTATAAAATATAGAAGATATTAAATGGAGAAAATGCCTTCCTTCACCTGCGTAGAGGTTTGTTCAGCCAGAACCCGGCACTCCCATGCATGTCATATGAATTTACATCAGCTTTGAGGATAAAGAAGGTAATTCCTGGTGTGGGACGATGCATCTCCGCATCCATGAGAAGACATGGATCAGGAAGCAAAGCTGAAGGGTGATTGGTGAAGAGGTCCCCTTGACGGATGGCCAGAGGATGGATTCTGCCCTCAGGCCTTACTTCAGCCTGGCTTTCAGCCAGAATTTGGACCTCAGAAGCTTTGCCTGGACAATCGTGGACCTCAGATGTATGTTAACAAATATATGGAAGCTGTGGTAGCTCATAATGGGGCCAGGTCCCCTGTGTACCACATCAGAGAACACAGAACGAAGGTGCAAAGAAAGAGAGAACGGTAAAAAAAAGGGACCCTGAAGTACTTCTCCAAATTTCACCTACTGGGCTCTTAAGTTCACAGTCCTTCAATCAAATTGCTTCAAGGTCTGGAGCTTTCACTTTAAACTCCAAAGTTGGCTCTCAAGACCTGGCCTCTGACAAGGGTGGAAAACCTTGTTAGCAAAATCCCTTAAACATTTGCTTTGTTGCACAGTAAATTTGCCGTCTTTAAGGGTTATAAAGTGGTCACAAAATGCCTGGCGTTAAGAAGATAGTTATCTTTAGGGCTATAAAAAGGTATTTCCAGCCTTATTGCTGAACTGTGTAAATCAAGGCCATCCACCCCTCCATTAGAAGCTAAGCTCTTAAGGCCAATATGGACAAAGGACTTGGTTGTTTATGCAGCAACAACATCTGCTTACACTCAGCCTCATTGTCAAAGAGCTGTTGGTTAAAAGCACAGGATCTCCTTTCTCTCCATTTCATGCCGTATTATGTTTCATGCGGGAATATCTAGTCTCTGAGGCTTGACCACTGCTTTTATCTGCTGGACTTTAAAGACTTAGCTGCTTGTAGTGAGAATCCGATCATCGCCTCCCTAGCAGTCCGGAGGGCGCGTTTCGCCGGACACTTGAAAAATTTCTTTTGGTCTCCAGACACCTTTCTGCAAAGTATTAGCTTTCCTGTGCTGCTCTGAAGCTAAAGCTCCTGTGTAAACAGCTCTCTGGTTCAGTTTAAGATAAAAAATAGTGTTTGGATCTGAATTCCTCAAATACTACATGTGCACAACAAAAGACTATTAATTACACTCAAGCCACAAAATGCCGATGCATTCTCCAGACTATGATTAGTATTGCTATCAAAGAAAACGTTTCTGAGCTTTGCTTGCTGACACAACACAGTTTTTCTTAGACCCGCATCACTAATGCAGTCGGAAAAGAGAACATAATGTTGCAGTTAATCAGTTTTTGTGAAGAGACAGTACCTGAAGAAAAGAAACTGCCCTGCAAATTAGCAAGGTTTCATTTTGCTACTCTTCCCTATCTGTCCCTCCGTAGGCACTCAAAGATAGAAAATGCTTAATGTATAAATTTAAATAGTCTTATGGTAAACGTTCCTCTCCCTAATCTGCAGGGTATAGCAGACTCAGACATTGTCCTGTACAACTAGAAAATGTGTGCCCAGAATAAACCCAACACATACAACTTATATAAGAAAGGCATGATGCAGTTTACAGAGATGACTGTTTTCCCTTGAGACGGTATTTTCACAGTATTGTACCAATTAATTTTACTGCAGCACCACAACACATGTTTTAGTAACATGGTTGTTGAAAACACAGTCTGATACCTGGGTCATGCATGAGAATGTGAACAGATTTTGCAGAAGAAGAAGGTGTAAAAGTTGTCATGTGACTTATTGAGGTATGATAAGATGAACGTCAACCCCCATGGCCTAAAACTTGAAGAAGAAAAGAGAATGCAGGCGCAAAGGAGACTCACGGCAGGGAGGTGAGGGCAAAGCACAGGCAAAACAAAATGGCAGCTCAATGGGCAGGAACCTGAAAAGCATCCTGGGGAAAAAAATACCCCAAACCAACAGCCTTTGAAATGGGAGGAGTGGGTGACATACGGATTTCTGACCCAAACACTGGTGAGTCCAGCCTCCAAATATTGCCACCACTTGCATCATGCAATGCCGTCTTAAAAGTAAACAAGTCCTGCTTAAAATAATTTTGCTGTTTCAAGCTGCTTCCCCTGACTTGTGTGTCTATTCTGGAAGCTTCCTGCTTTGATAGTTAGAAACTTCTAATTTCTGCTGTAAAAGTGCTCATACACAGTGGAAATAAATTTGTTTCCCTTTTGGTATTTTGACGTAAGCAGTTTTTCTCTCCCCCTGGTATTTACACATGCAGTTATTTATAAAGAACAATTCTAGCTCTGCTTGGCCCCCACTTTGCATAGGCAAATGGGTCACTAAACTGTCCTGCTTCCTCAGTCTCCCTTTCCATGCTATCTATTTCCCTGGCTAACTTAATCCCCCTTTCCTGCAGTTTGGTTTTCTCTTTCTCAGAGATATGCAACCAATATATTGCAGAGTGCTTTAGATATTTCCACCAATGTCCTGGATGGAAATATTAATACTCCTCTTTCCTAGCACATCTGATGTCACGCTTGCATTTTTCAGAGCTATGTCAGAGAAGTCGTCTTCTTCCTTGGCTGCTTCCTACTCTCAACCTCCTCTGTATACCCCAAAGTTCCTACTATTTATGTGCCTAGACTTGCACTTTGTACTATTAAATTTCATCCAATTTCCACTAATTTAATTCAGAAACCCACAAATATTTTGCCACCAAGCAAAAGGAAACGCCTGGTTGCTTGGTAGATCATATACCATTTCCAAGTGGTTTGTACCCACACCACATGTTGATAATCTCGTGCTAGGATTTCACCTGGCTGGTCACACTCTTTCATTCCTGTATCCTTTCATCTTATCATATATCCTTTATTATTTAATTGTCTTCTCCTGCAGAATCAAACAAAAAAGAAAGATAACACAGTACTTTTTCAGTCTTGTGTACCTGCAGCAGCAGCTTTCATAAACATCACTTGCAGAAAGATTGGTACGCTATTTCACCAGCTACACCAGCAGGATGCATGTTGAAGCTTTAAGAATTTTAAGTGTTTAAGAACTTAATAGCAATTTAATTTTGAATCCAGTTATGCAAAATGAATAAGCTGTCTCCCTTTGGAGGACATGTGGTCCCCATACAAGAGCTTGCAAAAATACTTTCCCAATACTTTATTGCAAAAACTGATACAGTATTTTGTCATCACAGTTCTTAAGATACATAGACATCTATTTCTGTCTTCATCAGGAGTAACTCCTAGATAAATGAACAAACCCAAGCTGATGTAATGTTAAGACATTCAAGAGGGATTTTTTTTTTTTTTTAACTTCTGCCTTACTTTGCATACAGGGAATCTGTACCTGTTTAACAGAATGGTCAGACTTAAGCATGTCAAGAGAGAGATAGATCAGTATCTATTGGCAGGGTCAACAATGGGGGTACACTGCCTTCACACAGGACAGTATAATTCAGTACTTGCCCCCCAGAAAGGAAATTGTGAGGCTTTGCATCATTAATTTAATTGTGTACATTGGGATAAACATGTAGTGTTGTACCATCAGTGGCTAGGAATAGAGTACAGGGGTACAAGATCAAAGAAAGAAGCAAAGGATCAGATTCAGAGCATGGATAAAGTATGGCAGTATTTCTTCTGCAGGATGTAAAGAATTATTTGCATGTGCTAATTCCTTCACTTGGACAGACAGCAGATCTGGCTTTATCAGAAACATTCCTCCAAAACAGGATCTCTGTCCTGAATTAGATATGATGTTTGTTCTCTTGAATTCAAATCCAATGCGTTCTCACCTAGTAGTTTATTGCTCCTGAGGATGTTTTTATACAGTCAGCCTCCATTTGTGGCTTCCATGGAAAGCAGCTGTTCTTCCCCTTTTCTTTGCTTTCTTCTTTTCTTTTTCTCTCTGATCGCTTTCTCTACATATTTTAATTTATGGGGAAAAAGCAAAAAAAAATTAAGGATGGAGTAGACAGTATCATTGAAACTTTCTCCTTACTGGTGTAACACAAACAGCCAAGCGTCCCTCTGCATCTTCCCACTGCAGCCATGCCACTCGTGGTGTTGGGCAGATGATGGTAGGGAAAAGCTATCTCATCCTACAAGCAAAGAACACAGTAGTTCAGAGGTTTTGGCTCATGGAGGAGTACAGATGACATTCTCATTAACATCACAACCCCCGTGGGACCTCTGTATGGCATTAACCTCAAGTCTGTAGTCTTTTTTTTTTTTTTTTTTGGAGATGTTCAGGACTGAATGTACGCTCCTCTTTGGTCAGGGCTGCCAGTTTCAGAAGCAGTCTGGGTTGCCGCTGGCAGGCAGTTTTGGGAACATTGCAAACACATGCTTCTGGTTGTGGCTGGAAATAGGCATGGAGATATTAATTCCCCTTTCCTGCCATTTGCATGAGAAATCTTTGGAAATCTGCCTTCTAAAAATCAAGAGAAGGAATTGGCTCAGAGTAATGGTTTCTCCCCCAAGCTAAAAGCTTCCCCCACCAATTAAAAGCCTCCAAGAATAAATTGCACGCCATGACCCTACTGAGACCAGCACAGCATAGCCCCCACAGTCTCTCTTCTCCTTTGTGCCACTTAGAGTGTGCCAGCTGCAGTTTTGTTGTGCAGTTGGACTGTGGATGCAAATGTATATATGTCTACATATGCAGTATGTATACATAGTTTAGTCCAGGTGGTTTAGTCTGTTTAGCCATGCATTACCCTTCCCTCTTGTTAATTGTAGTGTGTGTGTTCCTTAAGTTTACCTTGCTCGCTCAGAAGGAGTAGGCGTTAGGATTTTGGTCATGGATTCAGGCCTGGGAGCCCCATGAGAGATCTCATCAGACAGCTGGGGTTATTGGGAGGTTTTTAATGCATACTATCATGGGGGAGCTTCTACTGACATCTTCAGAATTAGTCAGTCTTATCATCTGCATCACCACTTTGAGCAAAAGTTAGATGTCTGCAAGTCAGGGGAATGAAATGTGGAAGATAGCAAGTAATTAAGATTAAGACATTTAGGAAGATAACAATACTTCTTTGAAATAGCACTACATTTCATTGCCAGTAGTTTATGATGGTACGGAAGAAAATGCAACCCACTAATATTTCTTATAAGAGAAAATATTTGATAAATGTCACTAATGATGTCATTAACTGTACTGAAGTCCACTGGTCCATTGAGGGAGGAACATATCTCCAATGCATTAGGATATGTTACAGTGGAATAAACTGAATTCACCAAAGAACCACCAAAGCACCTACCTACTGTTTTATTCCCTGAACAATAACTAAAGTTTATTCAAATTTTTAGAAGATTTTTTTTCACATGTTCTATATATAAAGAAATTTGTGAAATATACTAAGAACATAATATAAAAATGAAACTGAACTACCACTAGTGTAAAAAAAGAACAGCTAAACAACAGATGTTGACCTTTGTCCCTGCATTGAATGAAAAAATAGATGCTACGTACACTGCCTTCCTTTCGAAAAGGTAAATAGTCACAATCAACAAAGATCGACGAAATAATAATTTGATGCAACTGTCACACCAACAGTGTTTCTTGTCCCTCCCCTTTCAGTACTCCCATTTCTTCTATTTGTTGGTTTTTATCTTCTTTGCTTCATCATTCTTTCTCTCAGAGATGGGTTAGGAAGAAGCAGTAGTTAGGGTGCTTCTGGGTCTTTTGCCTGCTTTGGGTCAGCATTTTTGTCGCATGATCTTTTCTCCTCTCCCTCTTGTGATCTTTTCCTTTCCTTTCCTTTCCTTTCCTTTCCTTTCCTTTCCTTTCCTTTCCTTTCCTTTCCTTTCCTTTCCTTTCCTTTCCTTTCCTTTCCTTTCCTTTCCTTTCCTTTCCTTTCCATTCCTTTCCTTATAAAAAATAGTTGCGAAAGTAAGAGTGGACATGACATAAAGCATTGCCAAGATTAACTTCCAAAAATATTTCTTATCTACAGCCTACTTGAATGGACAGGACCTCCTTCCTCTGATACCTTTCACACATTTTTGTCTCAGCTTATGTGGTATGTGAATTATTTATGGTCTGTTGGGCATAACTTTGTTGTCTATTACAGTTTTGGGCAAGTTGCGCTTCTCTCACCTGATCCACCAGCAAACATGCCACCCCATCTGTGCTACTTCAGTGGCAGGAAATCGTGAGCAATAAAACCCAGCAAATTTTCTGTCAGGGTCCTGGAAATAGTTGGTTCAGCTCCTCACTGGATCCTTTGGACAAGGTAATACCAGAGCCAGAAACATTAAAGCTGATCTCCTGAGGCTGTTGGGTGATTACTTGCAAACATGAAGACTTTTTTGGGCATGGATATGTGCTCAGTATCAGATGTAAAGGAAGCCAGGTGGCTTCTTACAGATATTATTTTACATAGATATAAACAAATACTAAAAATATATGCAGATATTTAACTAGAATCAATATATTCTGGTTTGGATTTGTATAGGTATTTTGAGTATGGCCCAGGATGTTTTCTGTTTACTCAGATACAGTGAAAGGCAGACACTTTATTAAGATAATACAGAAGGTGAGGTGATAATATCTGTGTCACTAGAGTAGTGATTTCATTGAAACAAAAAAGATAAGCTTTTCAATGACAAACTGTATCCGCTAGTACTATATTGTTGTTTCCCTAGTTAGTTAGGAACTAAGGTAAAAGAGAAAACAGCAAGAACTGCTTCCCCACACCAAAAAAGACATCACTCTCCCACCAGTTCAGAATAGAGTGCTCCAGTCTGGTCTTCTAAAGTTGAAATCCAGTTATGGCACTTTTAAACCCTCATCTTTCAAAGACTGCTAGAGCTTTTAATAGCACTGTCTGACATTCCACAGTGTTGCAGGACTGAACTTCCAGGATTTGCTCCCAAACGTTCATGCACTTTGTGGCTCTAAGTGAGCTCTCAGTATGGGATTTGCAACTATGAACACTAAAATGCAAGTCAGCCCATGTACTCCACCCCACGTATAGATCAGGTTTGTGAAAAACCTTCTCCAGGGCCAGGGTGCTGATTTTAGGGCCCAGATGTGCACCATTATGTTTTTTGCCTTAAATATTCCAAGTTTTAAATATGACATACTTCCATCTTTGCCCATGGAAGTGTTTATGTTTATACAGATATACGCTTTCATTAAAAATAGACATGCCTCTTGATCTTCATGCTTACAGAAAATACGCTCAGAAGCAGTGACTGTTTCGGGAGCAAGCCATCATAAAAATCTGGCATGTATTTCAGTATTGACATGCAGATATTCACATTCATTCTGAATTGTATGACAGCATTGTTTGTTTGTGCAAGGCAAATATCATATATAGCACAAATCACCATGAAATTACTTAGTAGTTACTTGATCATTTAATTATTGTGCAGTTACATAATAACTCCATGACTATTGAAGCCCTTCAGATTGCATTAATTATACTTGGAGTAATTATTCCCATCCACTGACATGGATATATGTCATACAGTTTGCTAGACAAGATAAATTTTTCAGAAACTCATGACTGAAGAGAGGGTTTTAAAAATGGGCTAGCCAACACAGTCTTAATTATAGCACTTGGCAGTGTGAATTTATTTCACCTAACATTGCATAACGTAACTATGTTTCCCAACAGAAAAGGATATGAATTGTACTTTATTGTTGATATATCTCTAAGGATGAGGTGCAAATATATAATGAACAATTAAACTAAAACTCAATCACATACCAGAATAAGTTGGTCCTCTGGTCTACAGTGACTCTGTCCTGAAGTTCTGGCTTTAGAGGGCAAGTCTGGGCATTTGTGGTTGCTGCAGAGGTGCCTGTAGCTGGACTGAGGAACTCTGCATGCTCTGCAGTCAGATGCAGCCTCTGTCTGCCTATTGATCACATCTGCCCCTAAGCCCAGTGTTGGGTAGCATCACTCTATGTGCAGATGGGATTTGTGGTAGCAGCTGTACAAGAGTATCTGTCCACTCACAGACTGGGTAGCTACGGAGAGGTTCATACTAAGGAGTGGAGAAAATCAGAGTTTTATCCTAGTTGTCCGTAACAAAACCTGAAGGCAAGTGCTTCTTGTACAATGTGGATGCAAGACACCTTTTTTTATCCGAATATGTGCTCTCAAAGGGCAGAATATGTATATACATGGACAGGTATATGCATCTGTGCAGAAAAAGTTACGGTTCATTGGACTGGGAAGGACTAAGTTCATTTCCAGCTCTACAGGAACCTTCTTGGTTGATGCTGGGAAAATCGAATGGCATCCTTGTGTTGTTGCTGAGCTGTGGATCATCTCATCTATTTAGATTTTGATTTCTTGAGGTGGAGGTGGTTTCTTATGTGCCTATTGGGACTCAGTAGAACAGGGCTCTGATCTTGGTTCAAGTAGCTGAATGGCACCGTCAGCTAACAAAACCAGGAATGCAGCTAGGAGTTGATATACCAAAGGTGTGAAATGGCATCTGAAAAGGCATAACTGACTCCATTAACACTGGGCAGTTCAGCAGTTCCTTCTGTGTTAGGCTTTGCAGGTGGGGTGGTACCTCTTTCTCCTTATCTTGTTTTGATCAGGGCTGTTTCTATCACTACAGACCAAGCAGAACCCTGTTGAACCCAAAAAGTAGAAGCAGACTAATAACAATAAGATTACTGTTTTCTTGCCTTGGAACCCAGGAATAAACACACTTAAGTAATGCAATCTGTGACTGTCTAGGCATTTTGTAGCACCGTTAACACTGTTGACCACATTTCATAACATGGCTTGCCTTATGTATATAAGCAATAGCCACAACTGCAAAGGGACAAACTAAGACTTGTGGTATAGTTGCATAACTGGGGTAATGTGCAAAATGTAAAACCTGCTAGAGAAGAACAAGCAGGCGGTTAAGATGTCTGGTGAAACCAAGATAATCCTGCAAAACGGGCAGGAAGGGTAATTCTGCAGAACAGTCTGCTGGAATAGGTGAAGCTGGAGAAAGTCCTCATCCTGTAAATAAGGTGTTAAGGGAAAGTGAGGTGAACCCCCTTTTCTTTTCAGGGAGCAGGGGGAAGATGAACCCGCCCCTCCATCAGTGAGTGAGGAGAGATGGGGAATAAAGAAAGCATCCTGCTTTTGTTCTGGCTTCCTCCATCAAAGAGTTACCGTGACCAGCTGCCTTGTCCTTAGCCACTGAAGACCACCAAGATCAATGAGTGATGTGTAATGTTCATGAATATCAATCCAATAAAAACTTGTTTTGAAGTTTGGAATTGGCCTTATTTAAATAATGCCATGACAGGGATCTCTAATTCCCTAGCTGGCGTATAGATCTAGAAATGTTCAGCTGCAACAGTCACTGGTAATTTTAAAACATACAAGGGCACCAGGGCCTCACACACTAGAGAGACAAATCTAATGGTTACTCACAGGGTGGGTTTCTTTTAAAATTACTTTTATATTTTTTACAGTTTAGAAATGTATGAGGAGATACACTTCTAAGCTTGCATCAAAGGAGGCCGCTGATGTCAGATGAGTTAGATGACATATCAACTGCATGTCATATAGCCTTCAACATATAATATCTTCAAATATAGTTAAGATCTCACATCCTATGTGGCATGCAAAATTTAATTTATGCCACAGAAACCTTCCCACAACTCTGCTTTCCCCTTTATTCTCTTCACCAGCTGCAATCTAGGAAATGTAATTCTTTATTCTGAAATTATTGTTATAATAATGAACAAATAATTAATATAATAATAATGATAATAATAATAATGAAAAATGTCTAGTTTATTCTTTCTTTTTAAATCCTGGAATTAAACCCAATGTGTTAGGGCTGTGCCTGTATGTTCATGTAATTGATTGGGCAAAGCGGACTTGCTGGCTTTGTGACCAAGGAAAACATGCTAGACCTGTTCTGTTTTTCAAAATCCACAAAGGACAGGGAGTTGATGGGAAAGAGCTGTACATGCTTTTTCCCACCCATAGATAAGAACCAAGGCTAACTTCCAACCTAGTTAATGGGGGGAGGTGGACTACCTCTGTCTCCGCTCCAGCAAACTGAGACAGCAGCTAGCTCCCCACTTTCCTTTATAACCTGAATTTCTGCTAAAATGATCCCAGTGAAAGAGGTAATGTTGTTTCTACTTAAATGACCATCATTAGTATTCAGAGTGCACGTCAGCTTGAGCTAAACAGAACAATTTCCACATGGTGATCAGGGGGGCAAGCTGGCATCCCTTGATGGCCCTGGATCTTTCTGCTGTTCCCCAGCTTCCCGTGGCTCATGCCCAAACCCACTCTGGGCTGTGCCCCCACACTGGAGATGGGCTCTCCATAACAGCTTCCCAGCAGCTGCTTTCTCTTCTGTAAGGGTTGGCTGCCTCCAGGACTCTCAATGCCCATAGCATTGTGGGCGGGATTGCTTTTTAATGAAAAACAGCAATTTAAAAAATTTCATGAATTCAGGGGTTTTTTTTTTGAAGCTTAAAATATCTAATTAACTGCTTCCTGAAGTTAGGCTCAAGGAGTCCTAAAAACAATGTTGTTTCAGCTGTAAAATGGTCGCAAATTATGTACCTTGAGAAATAGTATCCTGATTCATTAGTGATATTTTGAGGAAAGGGAGGGATGGTAAACTGCTCAGAATATCTATGTGCATTTAAAGCAGCCCATTCTCTGGAAGTGCTGTACCAAACACTTTATTTATGCAGTTTCAGCTTTTAAGTATTGTTTTAAAATGTCCAGATCTGGCTGAATGAAAGGAGACACTTTTAGGGGGGATTCTAGAGGCTACACAACAAATAAAGGTCAGTATCTGCAAGAATGGGGGTAAGGCATTTGTTTCGGGGTTGTTGGTGCATTACTTCAGTACATTTTGTCTATGAATTGCCTTCATGATTATGCCTGCCACTATCATTCAGGATGTTTATAGATGTTTTACCGTTACCTTTGTTAAGAAGCAGTGTACTGGAACAGAAAACTCAATAGGTCTTTCCCATAAAGTCTAAGAAACCAAACTAATCAACCTGAAAAGTTGTTCTCTGTCCCTCATTACTGGCTTCTCCTTGAATCAAAGTGTTGAGAATTGATATCAAGGTACATAGCTAATAGCTTTATTGAATATCTCTATGGCATAGGTATCTATGTGGTCTTGAATAAGCTCCCAAACTGCTGTGCCAGCATGCTTTGGGCTAATTTTAAAATTTACAACTTTTTTTTTTTTCAAGGGCAATCTTCTCAGCTGTTCTGAAGTCTAAAAGTCATGCACCTGGACGATAACTTTTCAGGCTCTCAGCTAGAGTGCTTTGCTCTACTTTGCCAAGAGCTTTTCATGAATTTCCCTCCTGCCCTCATCACTGATAGATACCATTAACAGAAAGCTTCAAGTTGTCATGAGACATGAAACAGAGTAAACAGACTCTGCCCTTTCACCTAGCAGTTTGTAAACAGAGATTAAGTTAACAGTGTGTGTTGTCTACACCTATAAACATCCTCTCAGGACATAGGTGACTTGAAATACACCTTGTCCTCACCACAAGGGAAAACTCACTCTTTCATAGGTCTGTATTTTTGAATATGTTCCTTTGATTAACCTTTGCTTTTAAGATAAAATCAACATGCTGTATTGGTATAAAACTAAGTTCATTTGCAGCTATCATGCTTTGGAAACTGCCTGACACTTCTTAGGATAATAATAATAAAAGGCAAATAATATTTGCAGTTAATGAAACCTAGAGACTTTAAAATAGTATTTAGATAGAAAATATATTCCTTGTAAGTTGACTTTTAAAAAGCAGGCTGCAGAAATACTGTTCTTTGCATTGTATTATACTTGCCCTGTGTTTTTCATATCAGTTGAGAAAACAGGAAATCACTGGTAAGCAATTCATTACACTTTGGCAAAAGCTGTCAGCCTCTGCTTAAGAGATTCAAAAATAAGTCACATCGAGGAATGTAAAATACCATTGATTTTAAGAAGCAGAGCTCCCTTGAAGGTTGAAATAATTGGTATGTTTATATTGGGAAACTTAGACAGCATCTTGATAGC
This sequence comes from Buteo buteo, assembly GCF_964188355.1. Lineage (NCBI taxonomy): Eukaryota > Metazoa > Chordata > Aves > Accipitriformes > Accipitridae > Buteo > Buteo buteo. The sequence continues at coordinate 85,818,294 of NC_134204.1, read as the reverse complement.
CCGGTGACTGCAATTTCCCTTTTTGCATCTGCATGCAAGCCAAAAAAACTTCTGTTTTGTGTGGTGACTACATTAGTTGAGGGCCAAGGCTAACACCTTCTATGTCAATGTTGCAAATGTCTGCAAGCAAACATGTAAAACCTGCTTCATAACCATGTACAAATAAAGCCATCAGCCCTTCTCTAATTTGGGAATTATGGAGTTATGTAGTTTCATAGGTACAAAAGGTTTTGATACAACCCCCATTGCCAATATTACTTTCAGGCACATGAAAAATGGTCAGATTTCTTCCAAAAAATCCACTAAATACAGATTCACTTCAGAAATCAAGAAGTAAATGTTGCTGATTTCTTGGCAGCGCTGCGGGTACAGTACTGCCAAATCACTTACTGTACAGCGTGAGGCTGAACCAAGAGGCATAAAGAAGAACTAACAGTGCTAGTCACATGCAGCAATTAGCTATGGTAACAGAATTGTTTTTAAACCGGGATTTGGAATTCATTTAAATAAAACTCGCCTCAAATTTACATGTTACAAAGCACTCTGCCTGCAATGAAAGTACTTAGTGTACTGAGTCTCTGTGATTAGATTTTAATTTCAGGCAGACAGGCAGGTTTGGATTTGGGGGTAAAAAATACTCCTTGCTTGTAGAAAACATTAATTCTTTAGATAAATAAAGATTCACCCTTCCCACCCCTGCCAGAGAATTATTCAACCATTTTTAAAAAAGCTATATTGTTAAATAGTTCTCTTCAGTCTTAAGCTGAAAACCAATATACCTTGATTAAGAAGTGATTAATATTACTTGGTGAGAAGTTAAGCTGTCATATAATAGTCTGGAGGATCCGCAAAAAGTCAGAAAGATATTACAACACAGCATGAGCTACTCTCTGATCTTCTAAATACCTGGACTGTATTTGCTTCTACAATTTCTGTCTTATCTAACCTTCTTTATGTTCACCTGTAAGTTTATATTAAAGCCCCAATCAGTAGTATGGCTTCTAACACTGAGGATTTCATACTGTACAGAAATTAACCACCTCAAGTACACGCATTTGCACTTTAAAATCCTTCCTGCCGCTGCCGTGCATTTCCAAGATAGGAAAGTCCAGATGGAAATACCAATGCAAAAATGTAGATATTATAGCATGGAGATATAGACATATACATGCGCGTACCTGATTTTTAAAATCCAAATATTCATAGATGCTAGAGGCTTTTAATTAGAGGAATAACAACAGCAACGATAGAAACAATTAGCTGTATTGGAGTAGTGTGATGACTGATGGCTCTTCAGATAGATTTACACCAGGTGTGGTACGGATATCTTTAATATCCAGTATAGAGTATCCTTACAAAACAGATGTTTATGCAGCTACCAAGTTCCCTCTGGAGAAAGATGTAATAATTTAATTCAATTCCTAAAAAACTTGTGAAACTAGCGCAAACACGATGTGTAGGCAAGCCTTGGCTGGCGACGGTCCCCGTGCAAGATGTTTGTCCTCCGCACACGGGGCAGACCCGACGCGGGAAGGGGAGAGGGAGAAGCTCCCTTCGCCTTAGGGCACGCGGCGGGTCAGTGGATGAATTAGCAGGAGACCCCCTTTTCCCGGCTCCCAGGTTTATCCGCTTGACTGTGCTGCTTTTGATGGCAAAGGGAATTAATTGGCAAATTCAGCCGGTGCACAGATCATCCTAATTTGCTGTGACTTCACCAGCAGCGGTGCTGACTGTGCGCTCTGGGGCGCGTCACGCGCGCTATCGTGTGCTCAGGCCGATGCTGGCTCTGGAGCAAAAGCGGAGGAGCAGGGGGTGGTGTGGTGAAGATGAGGTGGCCTTGGTGCAGGAGCCAAAGGACAGACCTCATTCCCGCTTTAGGAAACTGGAGGGCAATGTAGGAGCTGCATCCCACAGCCCCCTGGCCGTGCCGCTTTTGATGCCGGGAGCAGGGCGCACATCCCGAGGTTGGTGACTTCTGGGTCACACTGGCTACTTGCCACTTGGTGAGGTTTGTTCTGGTTTATGTAAAAGCAATTAGCAGGAATAAACTCCTTGCCGCCCATGTGCTGCAAAAAAAAAAAAAAAAAAGCATCCCTCCATTGAGCTGCTGCAGTCCTTTGGTGAGATGCAAGCTCCAAGCTGGCCAAATGAAGTACAGGCTCTTCTGCTGAATCTGCCTGAAACATTTTTCTTATATCCCAGCTGTTACAGCACCCAGTCGACGGAGCTGTGAGATGAGGAACATATGCCTGTAACACTTCATTTCAACAGGCTCACTTAGTGTCTCTTACTTTGATCTTTCACTGTATACTTCCTGTAACTGGAGTTAGTTACAGACTGAAACAAAGCCCAGAGTTACTAAAGAGGTTTTTTTTCCCTAAATATTCCTTTTGTACCAGATTCTGTTACCGAGTGCATCAAATGAACCAGCTGGAGGACAGTGTCTCTGCGAAAACGCTGGCGCAGTTCAAACTCTTTCTAACTGTCTTTGTGGCCATCGGTGTTGTACCATCACGATAACTCTGAGTCGGCTGCAATTTTTCAGACCTGGTAATGCCCTTTAGGTTCCCTTTTCAGCTAGAAACAACCCAAGCTAAATGCAATAAAGAGCTGTGCAGAAGGTCTCTGTCTGAGTCAAGGAGTCAATGCCTTGCCGCTAGACCTTTATCCTTCATCATCCTTCATAAAAGACAATGAATTTTCAATCCTAAGCTTTGGCATGTGTATTTACTATTAACTATTTGGATAGGGGTAAATGATATCTCTAAACAGGAGTTCCCAAATGCTGCAGTGATGTTCTCTTTGCGCTGCAGACAGGCAGAGAATGATAACCCTCTGTTAAACATAAAGTGATCTTTTCCCAAAAAAGTGGTTGAACTGTCATGAGCTAGTTTTGGCTACAATAGAGATGAAATAAGGCTAAAAATATACCGGTAAACACACAAACACAAGCCTGCAGGAGTAAGCAGTCTCTGAAAACATTTCGTTTCCACAATCGTGTATTCACTTGTTTTTCCAGTATCACCCTTGTAGCATAACAATCAGATTAAAATAAAACACCAGCATTGCCCTATAATAAGATTATTTTCTAACAGCACTGCCTGGGTCTGTGTACACAGAATATCTTTCACTGTCGTGTCAAGTGCTGTGATTCCAACGATCTTTGTTAAAGGAGAAACAAGTTTTACATATACATATGAGCAACACACAGGAATAAAGCTTTGCTAGAATGCTGTGGTTTTTAAAAATTAAGTATGTAAATGTTGTGCTGCATAAGCATGAGGTACATTTCAAACATATGGGGAGTAGAAATTGAACTAGAATTCAGTTATTCTGGATTCTCATTCCTATGCTCATTTCATTACAATATGGAATTGCAGAGGGAGTCTCGTCATCTTCAGATTTCAAAGCATCTCAGACTTCGTAATATGCATGTCAGGTTGCTTGATTTTTAGTATTCTTGTAACTTGAGGTGACTGCTAATTGCTTTACAACATCATCAGTGATCTTTTCTATAGAGTCAACAGGAAAAAGAAAGTCAGTTCTATTACATTTCCCAAAATTCTAAACTTTTTTTTTGTTTGTGGTAGAACTCAAGAACCCTAACTGAAAGCATTGAGTTTCCCAGCATATACACTTAAGCAAAGAAAACCCGAAGGAGAATTCCCTGGTGAATATGGAAAAAAAAAAAAAAAAAAAAAAAAGAAGATAATAGTTTGAGAGCTATGGAGGAAGTTTCCTTATGTGTCCTCTGGCTTACAAGGCAAATCAAAGGCAGAATAATTTTAAAATTTTGAGTATTGTATGTGTGTTCTTTGTGAAGCTGTTCTAACACTGCATGCTCACCATTCTCCTCCACATTTAACTGTTAATAAGGTTTGCAGAGATGGGACTGTGTGCAGATTTTTCAAACTATATTAGCTACCTAAAGAAGTGAAGAGCAGCTAAAGGCCCTTTAGAGGCAAAGAGTTGCCTGATTTTTTTTGGAAACAGCCCACTGAGGGCTTCTATGCTGTTAGGACATTTACAGATATCGTATACAGTCTTACCTGGATTGAAAACAATCGAAATACAGAAAGAAATATATGACACAGAATCTGAATACATTCAATAAGAAGTTACAACACGGTTCGTTCTGGGAGAAAATCAAATCTCAAATCAAATCCAGTTCTCCACCTTTAAAATATATTTGAGGGATTGGTATTAACAGTAAGATGCACAGTGAAGAAAAAGACTCAGTAGTAGAAATAAAAAAACATTTCAATAAGATTATTGATTAGTAAAGTTAATATATGTATTAAAATAAGATTATAATCCAGAAATTATTACCAGTTTGAATAACCGACCTGAAACATCTGGAAAGGGGTGTCTTCCCAGAAATCACTCACCCTGTGAAAAAGGGCTTGGGGGGGAGGGGGGGGATTGAAAAAGGAACAAATTAGAAAGCTTTGAACAAACGTGTTAAGTATATGGCTTGTTTACATGTCCAGCTACTAATTAGATATCTTAAAAAACGTAATTTGGGAATTTAATGTCTAGAAGACTGCTGCTCCAATAGTGTGTTGCAAGCATGCATCAGGTCTACCCCTAAGTCTGTGGCAGAGAGCAGTAGTGTTAAGCATGCTTTGCTTGCTTCAGCCGAAATCTTATACAGCATATTAACAGAATATTATGAGAATATTCTGATACTGCAGAATAGACACCAATATTAACTTGTTGGTGACTTTCATTAACTAGAGTCAGTCACACTAGATTACTTCATCAATTCCTTAGTCTTTGTCCAAGAGAGGCCAGCACCCTTTGCTTGGCTGGAGGATCGCAGCCTCACCTCAGGCTGAGTCCAGAGGAGGCAGCTCATCAGGATTTCTGTTTCTTTTGTTTGGAAACTGCCTGTTGTGCTGTCTGTCCTCTCTATAAAGGTTGATGCTCTGCAGGCCTGTATTGTGAGAAACCATTAATAGCTGGAGACCTGCAAAGGGAACCAACAGTCTCATCTAATATTGTAGTGACTGGGGAACAAACAATTCTCATCCAGAACAGAGAACACTTCTTAAAAAAAAATGCTAATAAATCTTCTGGCTGTGGTATCGAATTGATGGACTTGCCCTCTATGATAGACTCAAAGGTCTTCTGGACTGGGCAGAGTGAGAAAGTCACAAAGGGTGGAGACACCATGAACTGGGGAGAGAGGTGTCCAAGAGTCAGGGGAAAGCACGGCATCTCACATAGGTACCATTAGGGTCTCCTTGCAGTCAGATGTTTTGGGACAAGACAAACACAACTCCTTTTTCCTTCCCCAGTGGAGGGAAAAGAGAGGGAAGACCTAGAGAAAGCCCAGGTTAATTCAGCAGCCCCATGGTTACAGGAAGCTTGTGATTTTGAAAATATTTTTCAAATACAATTATGTTGAGGTTAAACATCTTTTAAAAAATACTGCTCAACAATGAAATGTTTCTATCCTCTTCAAACTGTTAGGCCTGAAATCATGCCAACAATACCCTTTGCAGCTGTTTATATTGGTTCAGTTCCCTTCCTGTTATCCATTTATTTGTTCTGTGCTTGTTAGCATTTTGTGCTAGTTCTAATTTCCTCTCCCTATTTAATCTATGCAGTTGACTCAGTTCAACTATCAGATGCCTCCTTTTTTCTGTTGCTTTTTAACTTTTTTTTCAACTCAAGGTTCACATATTGTTTTAACTCCTCTTTAACTTATGAAAAGCCATATATGTCTGTGTTAAATACTGACAGTATATGCTACATTTGCTAGCAAAACAAGGCAGAGCGTTTGCTTTCCTACAAATGCATGAAGAGTCTTTGGGATTGTGATTCCCACTAACAGTAATGGGAATTGCGTATGTAAATCTCTGGTTTACATATTGTCCCCATTTTTTTATTTAGTCCCTAATACAAAACCAAAATAATCAGATCAAACTTCCAGTGTCTTGTAGATTTTACTAATAGAAAATAGATCAGTCTGTCTCATTTTTACATTAAATTCTAGGGTCAAAATAGTTCACACTTAAAACTTATAAATGTGTACCTAGAGATGTTCTCACATTCTTGCTCCATTCCTACTCCAACAAAACTGGAATAGAGTTCAGTAAGAGTTCAGCCTAAAATGAGTTGCATAAATCTGGTTAAAGAATCCAGGATTTGTCGATACATTTTTAATATACTTGAATATTATGGAAAATTCCATTGATTCATTCTGACTCTGTAATCAATGCTCACATATTCGCTAGCTTTCTCAGACAAAAGAGAACAGTACACAGAGGGGTTAATTATGCAGACGTGACATCAGTGCTCTTATCTGCGGTTATCATCCCACGGTCCATTTTGACCAGCGTCTTTAGCTCCATTTACCAAGAGCATGATCCGGAACTCACAGGAATCAATGTCAATAATCCAATCCAGTGCAGTGAGCTCCTGGGCCAGCATGAAAGAACTGAAATGTGATTTGAAAGACCGTGAGGAGCCTTTGCCAAACGGCCACTCCTGCACTGAAGGTTTTGGCAATGGAAGTGCTTTGGTAGCAGAACAGAGTCAGCCCTTTGTTTTCCAGGCACAGTCATTTGCAAAAGTGAAGGCTGTTGATAGTATGACTGTCTTTATGAATCAAAAGGGAGGCAAAGCAATGCATGAACCTTGTGAGAAAGTGGTTCTATCTCTAAATGGGTATTGTACAGTCTCAAACAGGGGTGGTGAGCTTACTCACTCCCTGCACTTTATTATGAATGGATGTATGAAGCACAAATGTTCATGATCCCTGGTTATCTAGGAAAACAAACTTTACAGAACTCTATCTTAGACTGAAATCTTAACATGCTATATGCCTTAAAAACAGTTCTTCACCAGCAGCAAATTTCATAAAAATTTTCTATTCCATGGTGGGCCAGAAATGTGCTGAAAGCCATGGTGTGTATGTAACAACACTGGTTTAGTGGTGGTATTAATGGATGTTCTCAAGTGAGTTTCAATCCCCAAATAATATTTTTTTTCTTAAGTCAGTGGATCTCCCTAAAACTTTCTCAATTTCTAGAGAAATTAGGCCCCTGCATATGCCAAAACCAACAGCAAATGGTAGGTGAAGTGCTGAGTAGGACAGGAGTAAAGAAAGTGGCTGAAAATCAGAGCCAAGGACACTGCTTTTGCAACTCTAAAAGCTGCTACAGCAAAAGTCAGTCTGCAAAGTTAGTTAAGAGCAGGACACTGAGAGAAAGCTAAAAGATGCATCTTGTTGGGCACAGAGCTGACTGCAGTGTCATATGTGGGAGCTCTGGGCTGGGAAAATGACCCTTGATGCTCACTAGAATTGTGGAAAGAAGACATCCAGACATGTTTTGCAAGTGAACAGGATTACTCTAAGTAATATACCAGACTCACAGCATCCATTTCTAATGGTTTATTTTAATAATCTATTTAGATGGTAATTTCCTGCATTATTCTGCATTCTGTATCACCTGTATTTATTTTGCAGTTAGCAAGGCAGACCAACAAAATGAAACGCATGGTCTTAAAGCTGTCTCAGTGGTGAGTGATCCAAAAACGACATTTTGCTGCTTTCTGGAGAGAGCAAGCATGCACTCGATGCTCATCTCATCTTTTTGAAAAGCCAAATTAAATCACTTGCAAAGAAAATGAAATGTGGCATTAGGATCCAGGCTTGGGTGAGCTCTTACCAAAATGATTGCTCACGGTTCAGCTCACAATAAAATACGCAGGAGCTGGTATCGTTGCTGCAAATGCTGGGGAGCAGCTAGGTCAAGAGTGTGATAGGCAGCTGATGTCAGCTTACCACTGAAATTGTGTGTGATGTTCTGTACTGTCTTCTCACTGCTCGTGGGAGAGCATGAGAACATATGGCTTCTCTGGAGCAGCCTATGTGGTGAATTAACAGTGTATAATCTTGGAGATATATACGCTGCCTTGGTCTAGCTTGGCTCTGGTTATCCAGACTAACTGACCTCCCCCATGGCCAGGACACCTTGTGCTCCTTGGGGTCACTGACAAATTTTTTTTTTTTTCCTTTTCTGTGTTTTTAACTTATTTTTCATGAAGAGGGCAGAGGTGCTTATGATACAGCAGACTCACAAATGCTGGAGCAGGGATGCCTGCTCTTGAGTAGCTGAACCAGGCTGAAATTCTTTGCAGGCGCTGTAGTGCTGTATGCCAATAATATCTCACATGTGTCATCAGTCTTCTTTAAATGGGATGTCTTGACAGAGCACTTGTTTCAAGGAAGATCTCCCCAGGATATGGAAGACGGTGAAGGAGTGCCTCAAGACATAAGCCATTTATTGCACACGTGCTTAGAGGAGTTGATAAGTTTCAGTGGGAAAATAGGTTTATGATTAGTTTCAAAAGATATAGTGAGTCCACTGATGAAATAGTGAAAATATCCAAATGCTCCAGCCAGAGCAGGATTTTGTATTTGTGAGTACCTCTGTCTGGACTGTGATCAACATCCATGCTGCATGTTACCTTTTCGGCCCAATGTCAAGCACAGAACAATTTCCTTTCTTTAAGGTGAACCATAAGTCAAAGCAACAGGCTTGAAAAACAATGCCAGCTTTTCTAACTCACGTTTTCCCACATTCAAACTGGATCTTATCTCTTCAAATATCTGTAAAGCTTTGAGCTACCTATTGTCATGGGTCTTGACTGTACACTGTTAAGCCATGCACTATTTCACGATCATCTTGTGAGGGACTAACATCCCAGACCCACTAAAATCTGGGTGATCTTCTCTGAAATAGTTAAGATGTCTCAGAGAGGAAGCTTTTGAATATGTGTCTCTCAAATGGAGTAATTAACATGGCTGAGTACATGCTACCTGAAGATGTGGTACCTCCTGAAACACAGCTAGGCATTACTTCATCACCTTGCTCTGTGTCTGCTCTACCCTTGGCATGGAGAAATGCTCATTTCACAGGCTCGTGGAGCTCCAGCAGTATGACACAAATGGAAATGTCTCCAGGAGGCTTTATCACACTAGCTGGGGCTGTTCCAGTGACAGGCTTATCACCTGAATGTGTAACTCCTCTGTGAAACTTGTTTTGGCATCTTCCATTAGAGAAAGTTGTTTGAGGCACAGTGAATACAAAGGTCTGAGCACCTTTCTTCAGCCTAATTAAATAGGATTCCTTCTGTTTCCTTAGTCTGTTGAACAGTCTTGGGAATACTTGAACTAAGTTAATTTGATCTCATGCAAGATTTGAAACTGATTTATTTCTTCACTTGCCTTACAGATTAGCATCAGGCTTCAAAGTAATTTCCTACTCGAGTGTCTTTATGCTATGTGCAGGATCTAGCGCTCTCTGCATTTTAATGGTCTGCAATGACTTTTTCAAGGAAGCATGGGAAAGGAGGAGAGCTTCAGAGGAGCCAGGACAGACCTGTGCATAGTCCTAAAAGCAGACGTGGCATTGGTCCCTGTGTCAAATAGAAGGTGGTGGAGGTTTCTCACGATACAGCATTTACAGTCCACGTGCTTTGGCTCTGAGTTTGTGTTAACAAGTAGTTCACCTGTGGGAGTCTTACTCCTTGAGCAGCACACACGGAGGTGCTGACCCTTCTTATGACAGCTGTGATATACGGCACTATTAGCAGACCGTTCATCACACGGATGCCTAGGGATGGACGGAGACACGGGAGCCTCAGGCCACACAGGTTTCTTCAGAGATCTTGTAGATGTCTCACTGTTTTGGCTTTCAGGGCTTCCTCTGCAATGCCATAACTGCTGGCGTGCATTGCTTTTACTCTTAACATGGATATTGTGCTGCACTCGGTGTGTATGTATATGCTCTTGGCAATGCAGACGGAAGTGGAGCAGATTCTGAAAAGGCAGGAAAAAAAACCTTTCCACCACCCAAAGTTATTGCAACTTATACTCCAGTGCTCATTGGTGTCACTTATTTATTAGGCACACTTCTCCTGCTGGGGGGTAACATACTGCAGAGGTCTTAGCTGGTTAAGATTAGACCAACTATGTAAACCTACAGGGGGAAAAACAGTTGAGTGCAAGTTCCTGACATGAAACTGAAGTGCATGACTGCTGAGCAGTGCTGTTCTTGTCTACTTATTTGTGTAACTTACTTCTGCTGAATCTTTAATTTCCTGTGTGTAGCAGCATCCCATGGTTATAGATGTGGTAGACAATATGCAAATACAGAGTATAAAGAAACAAAATATCTAAAGAACTTTAAGCAATTTATGTGTAAAATCCAAGAGGTAGGAAGAGGTAGGACTACATAGTTTTCCCTAACATGCAGAGCCATGTGAATATCATGAAACAATAAATGAAACATGGCACTGAATTTTCTGGTCACATAAAAATATGCAGGGTACTTTCAATCAAGAAGAGAAGTTGAAATTTATTGTATTTGCATTTTACCTGTAGAGAGACAGAACTGGGCTGATTACAAGCAATAACCACTACAAATCTTTCAATTTCTCAACAGAACATGAGCATTTTTATTCTTTAAGATGCAAATACTAATAAATAATAAATAGTTTTGGTACTAATGATCTAATTTATCCGTTTAAGGAAACACATTATAAATGTAAACAATAGTGCAATTCAACATTTATGAAGGCCTTGTTTTCTCTTCCTATGGAATTTATTTAACAGACATCACTAGCACCATCCATTATTTATCAACTTTTAAAGTTTAATGAATATGGATATGAAAATTGTTAAAAATTGAAATACAGAAAATGTCTCATTATCGCATTGATGAATCTGGCCTGCGAGTTCAAATCCACAAGTGAAAATGAGTTGGCTGGTCTAAGCCACAGTCTATTTGTCTACTAAATAGTCTGAAAAATTAATTCTTCACAGCCAGCAAAGGGATGTCTTGAAAAAGTAATGTATTCCAAAGTCAAGACTGTGAAATGTACTAATTGTGAGAAGAAAATTAGTTTAAAAAAAATGAACTAACTTGAATCTTTGCCTGAAATCCCATGCAAAATGAATTAAAATTGAACCAAATAAAGTAAGGCATATTATCTGTATATTTCTGTGTGCTTCTGTACCTCATGGCTCATGTGGACAGGATGAGTTTGTAGAAAATTTTGTTTGAAAAGGCCAAAAAACATCTCTTATTTCCAATGTGGTCAGAGCTGGGATTTTTCAGAGAGAAAAGTCTTTACACTCTGCTCTTCTAAGATTTGATGGTAGATTTCAAGAGCAAAAAAAAAGTCAGATAATCGTTGGAAGTTTGCTTTTCAAACCAGATTTTGGCAGAGTATTGTAAGGACACTTGCTACAAATGAAGTATATTTGCTGTTCATGCAGCTTTTCAAGACAAATTTAACCTCTAGTTTTCCAATAACTCTTTTCAAAATATGTTAGGAGAGAAACTAATTAAAAAATCAGACTGAATTTTTATTTCTCCCATAATTGGACCTGGTGACAGGGTCTTCTGCTTTTTTTGCAGAAGCCTTGCTGTTTCCAGTGTCTATGAAGATCTGCATTATTAGGAAAAAGGTTGGTTTTAAACAAATATTCTGTACAAGCGATCGTGCAACTTTGGATGGTGTCAGAACACAGGAGGAAAATGAAGCACAGGAAGCTATAAGAGGCTCCAATCACTGCACCTAAGAATAAAGAAACAGACAATTGTAGAAGAATAAAAATTACTCTGGCAAGAAAGTGTTGAAAAATAAAAGGCACTGTACAGCTTACAGTTCTTGCCAGGAAACCATCTATCAGGAGACTACTAAAGAGGTATCATTTTTGGGAGTTTGCCAATGGGACCTGATGATATGCCAAAACAGGTGTCTTAACATTAGGACAAAAGATAAAAGCTCAGACACTTCAATAGTTTTCATCACTGGAAGCTGAGGAGCAAGACTCTGCTCCTAGGAGAGGGAGTTATCCTTCTTTCCTTTGGCAGAAGGATACAGGAAGAACAGAAGGATACAGCACATATATTTTAATCAATGTGAAACCAGATCAGAGCAACATTAAGCCCTGAACCACTGTCTTTGGAAGGGTTGTCATTGGGATGCTAAAAAAAAAATAAACTTTAAAGCCTACGCTTATTTAGCTTACCCCTCCAAATGCAACAAAATATCATCGGGCAATTATTTTTTTTTCTTTTTCTTTTTTTCCTTTTTTTTTTCCCCTGATTATACTAATGAGCTCCCAAGTTTGCAACACAGAGGATGACTTCAGGCCTATGCCTCAAAAGCTCTGGCTGTGCCCGGGTTGCCAGGTGGTTGCCTTCTGCGGCTTGGTCTGGTTTTCCAGCCCAAATCAGCACACCACAGCTCCCTTCTGCTCTGCGCATTCAAGCTTCCTACGAAAACCTGAATGTGTGTGCGTATGGGGGCTGCGAGGAGGAGGGTGCGCGCCTGAATCCTGTCATCTTGTGAGCTGACATGTGGCCACGTGCTACCAGACCTAGGAGGCACTCATGGCTCCCCTCGTGTGGACTTATCTCGTGTGTCTTAGGTCTCAGAGTCAAGATATTTTCCTACTTTGCCAGTGAGCTAAGATGCATTCACAAGCACTTGTAAGGCTCACATATGCTACAGTAATAGGTCTTAAAAATAGACAAAAGGCAGATTTATAAGCTGCTCATCAAAGAAAGTGTCAAATATTTTTTAACTTTCTAAATTGTTCTACTCTTCCTTGTACAAGAATAATTTTTAGCAGGACAGATTGGAAAAAGTCTTAGCTGGTAGTGATTTTTACAGATTTGTTTGACTGTGGAATAGGCTGTATTACCTATGAATAATTGGATATCCGCTTCCTACCCAGTCCACTGAAGTGAAGTAATTCACATGATGAGATAAGTAGACTAGGACAAATTCAAGGTAGATCTTTCCTCATAGATCCCTCTATGCCCCTTCCACTCCCACATTGGAAGGAACATCTGTCTATTTGCTCGGAAATAGTGTATTACAGCCCTTTTAGTGAGTAAGATTACAGATTTTGATTAATTCACCAGCCTCTGTGTTTTACTTTTTCTAACAAAGTAGGTGACTGTCTACTATAATCATCATTACAAGGTTAGAATAATGGTGGCATATATCTTTGGTCTCTACCCAAATGCAGCATGTTTTGGTATCAAGACTCCTTAATTAAAAGGATATTCAGTGACAAGCAAACTAACAGCACTTCACATTAAGCTGAATTATAATACCCAAACACTTTATTGTATTTCTGCCAGTTCCAGTAACTCTATAATTGCATCCGCATTCTGACACGCTTCTGCTGATATCACAAATGCATTGTGGCATCTGAGTCTGAAACACACCCCTCATTTTGCTACGCTGGAAAGAAAAGGATAGTGCATGGAGAAAATATTGGCTGTAAACACCAAGTAAATATTGCCGGGTAAAGCATCACTGCGCAATAAAACACATGCATCTGCAAAATGCCACGTGAACAACCAGTCTGCAAGGCAAGGTCTGAACACAAGAAGACGTTGATGGTTCTCAACCAGCTTCACACCTCCATATCACAGTTTACAACCTCTTCCCTGTCCTACAGTCCTTTGCCCAAAGTCAAATCCCTTGCCTTCTAGCTCACCCCTTCTTTTCCTTCTGCACCATACACCCTCACCCCCATCTTTCCCCTGGCTGCCACAGCGAGTGATACCCAAAATCTGGCTGTCAATGCTGCCGTTGTCCTGCATTTCGGTGGGAATACAGTTGTCCTGGTGGTTTGCCTTCACAGGGGGGATCGCCTGCAGTACACCCCACTCCTGTGCAGGTGTACCAGCTGCAGGATTGCAGGGGACCCATTCTCTCAGAAATTTGTACGAAAGATGCCCAGGCATCAGGATAGAAGTACGGTGTCCTGAGCCCTCCTCCCAGCATTTTCTGCTGGCTGCTGTATTCTGCCTTTTTTCACTTTATTTTTGACTCTTCTCCTGGAGTGGCTTTGTTTCTTTTAAAATGGCAATTGTTGGATAGTTAATGGTGGCATTAACAGCTCAAGTGGAAAATGGGAGAGAAAGGCTGGCGGGGGTGTTGGGCAGAAGAAGAAACACTGATAGCAAGGCTACGGAAAATTACTGGTAAGTGGTGTCTGGGTTTGACCTGCAGATCAGGTATATAGAGCACTTTTTCTTAGAGAAAGGAATGACAGCTACTTACCAAAACTCTGTCAGTCGTAAGTCTCTTATGTTGGGTATAAAAGCCCAGCTGCAGAGAAAGACCACTTATCTTTTACTCGTGACAGTCCAAAAAAGAAATGGCAGCTAGCAAGAACACCTCTTCAGTTTTTACTGCTAGCTGGATCAGCCTCATAAATGCCTAAACTCATATATAAAAATGTTAATGTTTTCCAATTGCTATTCTGAATTTATATTTATTGCAATACAACGTATCCATTAGCACATCTATCACTGGTAAATTTGTTACTGCTTCAAATATACAGTACATAACGTTGCAGCAATTTCATTTTACAAGCTAATAATGTACTGTAATGTAGCTTACAATATCATGTAGATGTATTTGATTAGGGAGGTTCAACAGTCAGTCAGGTTGAATAGTGGATTATATGAGAATCAAGTTTTAAACTTATTTACTGTACAAATGAACAGCTTTGGTGCACATTAAATGTGTTAATTTAACAGGTGTGTCGTTTTATTTCCTCAAATATTCATCGAAGAGGAACAAATGGTATTTTGACTCAAACTGAAGCACAGTAGACCTAGAATGTTTTTTGACACTTGACATGTTTATTCTTTAAAAAAAGAGTCATAATTGTATTTAATTGTTTTCTAAATTTATTTAACTGCTGCATTCCACTGACTGCAGTAACTTCCCAAGAGCAAGAGATGTGACTAAAATATGTTCTCCTTCCCTTTACATAAGCCTTTTTTCCAAACAACCCAAAGCTTCAAAAATGTAGTACCAAGGAGGCAATTTTTTGGAAAAGTTGCACACTTTGCTGGAAAAGGGGTGTCGCTCTTCCTACGTGGTTTTACCAAAACTGATAGCTGTGTGCTGTGCAGAGAGACAATGTCCACTGTGCCATCTGCAAGGCACAGGGTGAGGCAGGGATGTCCTCACGCAATTCTTCTTTCCGCAGGTGTTCCAGGTTTTGAGTGCGACACCTCCAGTGGGTTGAAAGGTGCTCCAGCAGGTAACAGGGGATCAATAGGGATTAATATTTGGCTTCCTATTCCACCAACCATTGCACCAGGGAAAAAAAATTCAGGGGTGTGTTTTAAGAAAGATGCCTACTAGGATTTAAAAAGTGTGACTTTGTGTCTCTTTGGAAGGGCATAGGTGCATGGAGATGAATCTGTAAGTCCTCCCAGGGACTTATCCTCACCCTCTGGAACCTGCAGCTGGTGCATCATATGGATCCGAAATTCCTGTAGGCACCTGGTCCTTACCACCCAGGTCAGAACAGACATCATCAGATATTGCAGCAATGCAGACCATTGCAAGAACCAAAGACTGGCTCGTTGTGCGTGAGAGGGCAATCCCTGCTTTTGTCCCTAACTCACACCAGCAGCATGCTTATCTGGAACAGCTCTTTTGCATGCAACCAGATAAAACGTGGGAAACACGTTCATAGGATATATTTGCAGAACTGCATATAGGCAGTGGTTTTAAAAATCATGTCTAAAGACATTGTAATTTGGAATTCATATTTATGTTGAATTTTACTGCTTAGGTAACCATGCTCAATTATGAGGTTAGAAGCTATTAGGCTAAATTAATCATTGGTAAAATTCCATGCTCAATGTTATGTTTGTACGTTCATGAAAAAAACGAAGAAGCATTTTAGCTCCCTAATCCACTCCTGCTCCTTGCAGTACATTCCAGCTGAGAAATGGGACACAACAGGAAATAGTTTACAATTTTTTTATGTGAAAGGGGACTATAACTGTCACTTCTGTTTAGCTTATAGTTTCCCGAGTTTTGCCAGTCTTTTAGCCCATTCAGATAGGATAGCTTTTAATTTATCTGTCGTCATTCATAAACTACCCACATGAGTATTGCGGCAGGGAAAAATTACATGAATGACTTCTGGAAACACTGACTTCCTAAGGACTGTTATGAGAAGTAATATTACTTTATATCCGCAGTCATCTTTGGTGTAAGGGAACAGCAGAGAGCTAAGGGAAAGAGTTTGACACACACAGCAGAGTTACTGGAAAAGGAAGCTAACTTATACAGTGTTAATGAAGAGAAGTATTTTTCCTTTGTGATAAATTGAAGTGACATGTGAGGGTGGCCCTTAAAAATCCTCCATTTACTCCCCTAGGGCAAAATCTCTTAATGGGCTAGGTCCAATTTCACTAAAGGCGATGGAGATTCTTAATTGGCTTCAATAGGCTTTGGATCAAGGCCACAGAAGTCATATAGATCAAAATATTTTCAGCTGTCTAGCTGGATGGCAATAAGTGGCTGTGTTGATAATGTTTGTGTGAACAGTTTGTGTTTTTATTCTGCTGTTTCACTGTGGGGAAGAAACATGTTTGTTGTTTATTTCTCTGTCCAATAGACATCTACAGCTTTCTAGTGTCATGCAGAGGACACTAATGCAATATATTATGCATGCTATCTATGTTCTGTTATGTCATTGGCTTTCACCTCGCCTCATTTGTCTATTGAGTCTGGAAGGTGGTTGAGGGGTGCTGAGAAGGGAAATACCCTAAATCTGTCAGAATTACTTAGACATGTTGATATGTTTTGAAAAAATGAGTACTCATTGCTGTGCGTTGCTTTTCCAAGGTAAATTTCTGAATTCGCACGTTAGATTCTTTAAATGTGCACGATTGCATTGATCAGCCTCTGTTTTATAATTTTTCCATGTATGGTATCAATAATATGTTATTAACTGAGGTTTATTAAAGAGAGATGCTAACTGTCTCAGGAAAAAAATGCTGTATATACTCTGATCTACTTTTTCCATTTCTGATTTTTGTTTGCATATTTATTTCATATTCCATCTATCCTCTCTATGCTTTATTAATGTACTTTCATTGTGAGATAAAACAAGTACAGTAGGAATACACTACACAGCCCTCTGTAACCAAAGAGCACACAATCCTATCCACTGTGGTATTGTCAGCACCCACACAGCACCATGTGCATTTTCCCAAATCAAGACAAGACTTTAAATGAAAATAGCCAGTTTTTTCTGGATCTTAGTCATGCAGTTTACTGAATGATATTCTTGTGAGTTCCCTTATCCTGTTTTACTCCTTTTTTTCCTGTGGAAAAATTAAAGGGAAAGACTTTACTTGAAAAAATTGTGACAGCTTTTATTAAGATGTTAAAAAGAAAGGGAGCTGCTGACTATTAGCCTGAATGATTAATATCCTGTGCAATTTAGCCTGAGATTGGGAAACAACATTTTCTAAAATCCTTGATTGCTTAAAGGTCTTGGACCTTTCCTATTCAATGCTTTTTATTACATTTCATAACACAGAATAACATAACATAGCTTCTATCTTACCACTATACCTCATTGCACATAACTTCTGTACCTGTGTGTAAGGAAAAATACTTCTTTATACAGCATTTTTAGAAATGTTTCCATTTAAAGCATATGCTTATTGATTCATGAAACCCCTAAAACTGTTCATGAAATTCCGAGAACTGTTCAGGTTTGCTAATCAAAGAAAAATAATGTCACTACTGAAACAGATACCTTCTGAACATCCCATTATAATTTCAGAAAATAAAATGAATAGTAAATTCAGCACTGTCTTGGCTAATTTATAAGGTGAAGATGTCACCAGACATTAGGTTTTCAAGTTGCTTTTTTCCAGCAACTCTTTCCAGACTTGGGCAGCAGTCGCTCATGTGTTGTAGACTGTCTCTCTTGCTTCCAAATTCTGGCAAATCAATAAAATAGACTTCATTTGCTATTGCCAGTAAAACACACACACAAAATAAACTTTCCAAAGGCTCCGTATCCTCTAGTCTGAAATAAGAGGGAGATAAAACAGTTAATTTAATTAGGACTCAAAGAAAAATCTGAAAAATATCCTCAAAGAACTAGTCCAAAGGATAAAGCACAGAAAAACAAAGAATACAATGGAGACAACTTTTTTTTTCCCTCTATGCGTATCTTTTGTTTTCTTTTTATGCAAAAAGAAGGGATGAACTTTGGATGTACTCTAGCCTGTTCTTTTTTTTTTTTTTTTTTTTCAGAGAGTCCATCATATCCCCTGCTTCCTGTGAAATGAACAGGATACTACATAGTCCTAATCCAAACCAACACCATATTGCTCCTTTGGAGAGGGACTGAGAAACAGATAGAAACAAATCAACACATGGTCAAAGGAAATGCAGATAAATACATAACAGAACGGGTAGTAAATCCAGTTGAAGAAATTCTCTCTTCTTCCCCAGTTGTCTCTCTTGTACATACATACACACACACACACGCACACACATATCTACACACTTGATTTATTTGTGAAACATTGTCTTCTAAACAGAATTTTGCATAGTGGAAAGGCAATTAAACAGAACAGCTTGAAGCTGCCAATCACTCCAACTACCAACAAAAGCATCTACTATCAAAGCAAATAATGTAAATGTACAAAAAAAAATACATTCTATCAAAGGAAATAATGTAAACATGCAAGTAAAAAATAAGCTTGTTTATCATCTGTCATAGGAAAGTATACATTTTTTAACCCTCCCCCCTCAGAATATGTCTTTCTGTATTCCATTACTTTAATTTGTCCATGTATCTGACATGGAAGGTAAGGAACAATAACAGAAGTTAGCTCTTCTGCATGCTTTTCTGTTGGGGAAGCATACTACTGCTATTGCAGGTTGGCTTTTTTTTTTTTTTGGCTTCTGGTGTACAAATAAATTGACAGTCACAGCTTATCATCACTTAAAGATGCATGTGCATGCTGGAGTTTACTGAAACATGATTGGCTGCTACATAAATCAATCTGATAGAGATCGGTCCCATGAAAAAAAGATAAATCATTAGCCTGTGCTTTTGGAATGTAATTCATTTTAGATAGTGATTATTGATGATTTCATTCCACTGGTACATGTACATGTCTAGACCATGTTTTTGTATAAAATGTTAAAACAGTGGAATGTGTTCATTTCAAGAAAGACCATGACGAAATAATGATTAAAACCTTGTTACTGCAACACTCCAGATGTAACATATTCATGCAGAAAACTTGGTTACTCTTAAAGTCGAATTCATGGCGTTTAGAGCAATTATAATTTAGCCTTCTACCTTGCGTGCAACATTTTCTTGTGTATTGCTGTAAGTTTTTCTCCACTAGAGTAAAGGTTCTGTGCAGGCACATTCCTGTGGCATCATTATGGTGATGCTAGATTTTGCTGGTGTGCAGTATGTCAGACTAAGCCATTCACTCAAACATCCTCAAATTGTGCTGGTTAACCCAAACTGGCTTTGGGTTAACCCTTGTGACCAAGGGGAATTTCTTCACTTGTGCAATAATTTTATTTCATATTAGTTGCCAGCTAAACACGTAACTATTTTCTTTTATACCATGAATCATGATGATGGTAACAAAATGGACTTTGAAAGCATCTTGTATAGACACCTAATGGTTTCTCACAGCACCGTGGTAAAGGAGGTGAGCACCCTAATGTCATTCTGCAGACATGGAATATGAGCCAGAGAACCGTAGTGATTTATCAAGAACTCATAGCAAGTCATTGGTAAAAGGGTATTTCTGAAACACAACCCTGATCTCCTCCTTCCTTTCAGCATGTTTTAAACACTGAATCACATACAAGTTCTGTGCAAGCTGAAATTCAGTCCCTCAGCAAGGAAAATGATATGTTCTTAATATTTTCTGTGCAACTTTTACTTGGTTTTAGCTTCCTTTCTCCCCCCACCTCTTTTTCAAACTGAACAATGCATACATTCCTTCCAGAAAGCAATCTCTTCTAAAATCAGCCAGTTTTGACATTATCTAAGCCAAAAAATAAAGCATCCTGAAAAACATTTAAAATATGAAAAACATTTTATTATGTGCATGACTAATTCAAAATCAGCCAAACAGAATCTTACCAAAATTTCCAGAAGAATTTACCTTCAGGCTGAGAACAAGCATGGAAAATTCAGTACAGTTCTTCAAATGTTTACTCTTACTGATCTCACCTCCCTGTAGAAAGCACAGAGGGGCAAATGAAAGATAGATGAGCACTGTGCTTTCACAATGGAGAAGATCTCAGTCTCCTGAGAAACATTCACAGTGGAGGAACTGAGTAGTACTGAGTTGGGTAAAACTCCCAAGTTCAGCGTAAAAATATTTCTGAAACTATTTCCTCCAGAGGCCATGGATTTTGAAGTTTACACCTTATCTATATCCAGAGACCTTGGGAAGAATCTTTCTGAGCTTGTATGCCTGCCTCTCTGTCTGTCTGTCCATCCATCCATCTCTTTTTCTAGCAGGCTACTCTGAGAAGATATTTTTTGCTTCCTGGTGACCTGGCTAATGCTGGCAGGTTTCGCTGCTGTGTCCCTGTAAACGACATGCAGGAGGCCCTTAAAGCAAGCTCTCAAAAGGCAGCATTTTTCACTCACTCACAGAAATCCTCCAGTTTTGCTGCAGATGTTTTCCTGCCATTCTTTGTATCTCCACTTTCTGCTTATACTGCAGTGCTCCATTCCCATTGGTTTTCAATGAATGGAGAGCTGGAGGAAAGAGGAAAGGAAGGGAAAGGAAAGGAAAAAGGAAGGAAAAAGGCAAGGAAATTACAGAGGAGGAAATCTGTAATTTTCTGCAATTCCCAACAGGCACTAACAGCAGTGTCATTTTTTTCATGGCCTTGGGGACACTTGCGTTTGAGCAATCACCTTCTTCTTGAAAATCTTCTGAGACAGTCAGGTTGTTTAAATTGGCTTGTTTTAAATGGGTATAAATTTAACATCACTTACAAAGGGTCTGGGTACTAGCCCAAGGACACCTTGCTTTTGTATCATTGGTTCTGTCATTCTCTGACTTTCTAAAGATTACAGGATTGTTTGCTATTTTGACAGAAAGCCGGCACAACATACATTTATTTCCAATGAAAAAGAAATAAATAGAGCTCTTTTATGGCTATGTAAAAATAAGGTTATTCTAGGAACTAATTGATCATACAGTATGTCTGATTTCATTATGTCTGACACTGCTGAAAAAGATTATGCTAACTACTAGTAGGTTGCTAGTGTGTTTAGAGTGAAATACTTAACAATATTCTGGGAAAATACACTTGTGTAGGCATCTTTTGCAGGGAGGGAGAAAAATAAGGCTTAATTGTTCTCAGTTCTGAAATCAGAATTAAAAGTTACTCTTTGCTAGGCACTAGGTTTATGGAAGTCTTTGAATGGTACAAACTTTTTCCAAGTGATGTTTTATAGAATTGCTTTTAAAAACCCCAGAGGGTAAATAGTATTCTCAGAATAAACAGAAAAATGCTGACCTTGTCAGATTTAGCTGCTGAAAGCCAAGCTGTTTTAAGACTTGGAGGATCAAGGGTCATGGTTATAAACAACACAGATAAAAAGAAAGAAAGGAAGGAAAAAAGAAAGAAAGCTAGAAGTAAAAAAGAACTACACAGTGAATATAAGTAATAAATACGTTGACCTTGACAAGAAGGGAATGAGATATTTATGCAAAAGACAGGGAGGGGGGGAGAGACGGCAAAGAGAGGAAGAAGAGAAAGTGCACAAACTGTACTTGGGAAAAAAATGTTTCTTAGAGCTTGTTTAAAGCCGGAAATGAGTCACTTTAGCTTCATATGTTTTTGGTTTTGAAAGGGGAGAAAGGTCAAAGCTTCTTTGTTTTAAATAAACTGGTCACTACTTCTGAAGTGTAACATGATAGGGTTCAAGAGTCTTAATGAAACTGGTATTTCCCTGACACCCTGGGCTGCAGCACCTCAGCAGTTGCATGGTCATGTATTGTAAGCCCAGGGAGTTTTATAAACAAAGGCACGGCAGAGCGTGACTTTGCTCATGACCTTCATACCCTGGTGCTCCTGTGGCAGCCATATGGGCAGTGTGATGGCTAAATTTGCCACCACTTATATACTTTCACAAATTGCAGCTGCACACATGGCCCTCCACCATCATGCTCAGAAACATGAACCTGAGCCCTGTACGACACCTCTTTCCAAAACGATTCTGATCGGCTAAAGTTTCATAGAAAACAAAGTGCAAGAGACAGTCGAAGTGAAACCAGAAATTAAAACAGCCATTGCAAAGAAAGGTAGCAGGAGCGCTGTGGAAAAAAACCCTAACCCCAAAAGAGCAATGCAAGTTTAAACTAGGCTGTTGGTGGAAGTGTGTTTGCTGAGGCTCAGGGTTTACCAGAAACACCACTCCTTGGTCTACTGGGTGTTTTTTTATACCTCCCAGCTTCTACATCTAATGTACTCAGCTACACCCAGTTCCCACTGCAAGCCAAGAAACACTTGCAGAGGGAAGGGGGTAACAACGAAGAAATCAGGTAGCTGATTTTCCAGGGCAATACCTTGAGCACTGTCTTGCAGTGAAGGAACAGATGTTAAAGGAATATCTTCAGGCTGTCTGAACAGAAAAGGGAATAGAAGTGTCCTGCATCAGATTAAAGTTCAAAAGAAAAGCCCATGAGCAGGACAGGAGAGGACAAACTCCACTGAAAATAAATGGAGCAATCTCCTCTTTTCCTATTGTTCAAATTGTGCTTCTCACTACTTAAACTTTTGTTTCCCTGTTCTTCTGCGCAAATGTAAGACTTCTTATCCTTGTCTCAACTCTCAAACCACCACTCCTTCCTTCCTGAGTTTGTTTCCTGCCATGCTTCTGGCAATGTACCTCTTCCAAATTGAGAATTCCTCCTCATTTTGTTTGCTGTTTAATGTTGCCACTTGTGCTTAATGCAAGATACCGAGCTGTGTCTGTTATACATCACTCCTTTGTTTTTTGATCACTTTCCAAGCTTTACCTCTTGGATAATACCCTAAAGTCTATATAGAATAATATCCATCTAAAACTTCTTCCCTATATTGCTCCTGTAATTATTTTACTATTAGACTAAATGTTCTTTAGGAGAGTCATTTCTTCTTCTGGTGTTCATAATGTATCTGCTGTAAAAGGCCATCTGTTCCCAGAACACTAGAAACAACAATGGAAGAGCACACTCATACAATAATGTGGGGATATGTATCACTGGCAGCAAAATTGAAAGGCAATTATGGTAATGAAAATTGTGAACTTTCAAAATGACCAGCTTCATTATTCTTCGTGGCATCAATCCCCAAACTGGGACAATTACTCAGTTTACAATAAAACTAAATAAAAGGTGACTGATTCATTGGACATTAGCTGTTTCAGAGCTAGCTTCATGCTTGCTGTTAGAAGTAGCACTTGAAATAGCATATTATGCAGAAACACCCCAAGAGTCTGGATTTCCTACTTTGACCTTGCTTCAACATGCAGCTCTCTATTGTGCCCACTCCTTTCTTTCTGGACTTGAACCAATTTGCCATTCATTCAAAACTGGCCAATAATCAGAGGTAACCAATTCCTCTCCTGTTTACTTGTTTGACTTTTCCGCCTACTTTTCTATCTACTCGTGTCTGCCCCAGAGTTATCTCCACTTGTGCCTGAAAGAAGTCAGCCTGCCTCTTACTGCCATGATAATGAGGCATCTGAATCTCCGAGGATGCACTGGTCATGCAAATGTCATAAAGGTGAAGTGTGGTCATTGAACAGAACAGAACTGTAGTTCTTGTAGCCAACCCTACAAACACAAACTATGCCTATAGATTTGCAGAAGCCAGGAGAAAAAAAAAAGCCATAATCATTTCAGCTTGTTTCCTGAGTACAGGACAGACAACTCAAACTCTCCAGCAGTTCACTGCTGTTTCCAGGTTTCTAACAGACTGAAGAGATTCTTGATTAGAAACCACCCATCAGTAAATACTACACTGTGCTGGTGGTACAAGGGAGGGTGTTGGTCTTTATTCTGCTCAGTGGACCAGGCTGAAACACTGCTTTCTCATCTTGAAACACTTTATGATCATCTTCAAATAAATTGATGTTGACAAGGCATCACTAAGTCATGTTATCCTGCTTATCCACTTGTTGGAAAAAAAAAAATTGAACAAAATGAGAAAATATTCGGACCTATGACAAGCTTTTCCAGACATTGAAAGTGCATGAGAATTAATCTGCAGTCCTTTTTTTTTTGACCCTGCAGAGGAGGAGAGACGCAATGTAAAATACTAGCTTGCTTCCCCCCTCAATTCTAAAAACAATGCACTTCTTACAGGTTCAGAAAAGCTTCAAATATGTCATTGATCTCTGTGAATTTCTAAACCTTTTGAAAGTTTCTTTCTTATTGAAAAGTCATCAGATTAAGCCCTAAATTGAAGAAGGATGTTCCTGTGAGTTAAAGCATTGGACTGGGACTCAGAGACTCACATTTCAAGCCCTGGATCTGCTATAGACTTATTTTGTGATTTTGGTTGTGATCCAGCAATGCACTTAAATTGGTGTTTAATTTAAAACCTTGCAGTAGTCCCATGAAAGTTAAGCACAGACTTAAGTCTTTGTTGAATGGGAGATTTAGTCTGTCTGAGCTCATTTCTCTAGCTGTAAAATCGGGAAAATACTTACATTCTGCCATAGTTTATTTTTACAGAAAACCTTCTGGTGCAAAAACTGTATCTTCTTCTGATCTGTGCAACACTGAGACTGACTGATGTCAGCTGGAGCCTGTAAAGATTACTATGCTGCAAAGCAACGATAGTCAATGAATTAGCTTCTTCTCATCCTCTGGAAGCAATATACCACCACAAAAATATCGTTTGCACAGAGGCTTCATGGGGAGGGGGCAAGGGGGCAAGGGGGCATTTACCAGCTTCTCTTTGCTTGCATCCTTGTGGTTTAAATGCCCCTCTCTGCCTGGCTGCTGTCCCACCATTTCTAGCTGCTAGCTGGGAGAGGAGTCAAGCTGCTCCTTCAGCAGCCAGTGGTAATTGCTGCAGTGCGAGGCAGCTGGCAGACTAATGTACCTACACTAAAGCTTTGGCCTGCAGCTTGGGAAGGAAATTGAATGAATTTGCAATCTTTTGTCTTATTTGTTAATATTTTACAATTTCTTTCGATAAATCTCTTTTCCCCTTTATGCTGTGTTGCATGGGGCCTCCCAATGCCTCATTTATTATTTGACAGGTCTATGCATGCTTCAAACAATGGATTGTGAAGTTGCTATACTTTTCCAAACACAGTTAGAAATTTTGTTCACAGAGTGAGAAAAAGTGCTCACGAGTAAGAAGGATGATTAATTTCCACAGCAGCACTGAGAGTATGTAAGCAATACAAATTGTGAGTATTTTACTTTAATTTAAGGCTTAATTGAATCCTTAAAGATCCTTTGAATACATTCTGGCTACATATATGACAGACTGCACGTTACATTGCATGAGGGGCATTATAAGTAAAAGTATTTATCTTTTCTCCTTAAGATTCTTTACTTATGCAAAACCACAGAGGGAAATCCACTTTGTGCCTGTGTGTGAGACAGCCTACCTGAAATTTCTCAGACAGGGCCCGAGGTCTCTAAGACCCACAACCTCTCCCTTGTTCTCCTCATTCATCAAAGAGCCCATGAGCTAGCTTCTGCATTTGGATGACAAGCGGGAGATTGCCAATTGTCTTGGAAATGTAAAATAAACACTTTTTCTACATATGTTAATGCCATTGTTTATTGACTACTTACTCAGCTTGGATGTAATTGGGGTCATTAGGGAAACATAAGCAGCTCAGTGCCTGTCAATACCTGACCTTTAAAATATTCAGTACATTCAGTGTTACATGATGTTTAACAAGCTGGCCTTTTCATGTGAATGCAGCTGTTGTTGCCATGCAAGCAGGAATGAAGGTGCTGTTCCTCCTCGCAAACTTTTTAATTTTTTTTTTTTTTTCCCCTTCATCCGTGGTGTTGAAGTAACTTGCAACAAAATAAATCTCACCACTGAAAATTTAGTTTGGATCCACAGCCTTTGGAAAAAAGTGAAAACCAGTTTCATGTGAAAGAAGCCGGGGGGGGGAGGGAAGGGGGAAAGCAACTCCAAAGCAGCAAAGTGAAAAAGGGCCAGGATGTTAAACTCAGTTTAACTGAGAGTGTCTTCATGCATTATGACATTTGGCAAATGTAAATCAAGCCACCTTCAGGATGTCACAAGCAAAATTTTCAACAGTGGTTCTGATGACTGAGGGGCTGTTGAAGAATCTCTCATCAGCAGACCATAAAGACTAAAGCGCAAGCTATCACTAACGTGCAGATGTTATCAGGATGTGACTTCAGCACAGCTATGCATCCCGATGGAGAGACAAAACTGCAGATGTTTAACGCATTATCGTGGAAACTAACTGCAAACTATTCTATTTTAATTATTTAAATTTTACACAAAAGAGATATTCTATGTCTTCTGCCTCTATTGCCGGGAGTGCAAGTTAACAGTTCCTGTAAATAAAAGCAAACAACTTTTTCACCGAGCTAATTAAAGCTGTTAATATTTCTGAGCAGGCTGATAGATAAATGTTTCCATTTCAAATTACTCTTTGAAACAAACAAACAAACAAACAAAAAGAAAAGCCCAGACATCCTGCGTTCAAAGAATGAAACAAACAATGTTATTCTCTTTTAACAGAGAAGTAACAAGAAACCTGAGTATGTTCAGACAATGGAGGCATATTTTTACAACGTAGATCAGGAAGAAAAACAAAATAGAAAGACAAAGTGACAAAATAAGTTTAGACGATAAAAGTTAAGTCCAGTAATTTTAAATCAACATTTGTGTGAAGTACAAAACACAGTAAGAAACCAGTTATATGAGCTTTAGCCCTTGTGAGTGATTTTATCTACTGGGCATGAATTCTCCGGATGGCTTTTTCCACAGTTTTCACCATCCTCAGAAACTTCTGAGTCTGGGGAAGGAAGGAAAATTGTTATGGAAGGGCTGCTAGCACAAGGTGAAATTGTGAGACCACAAGTTCTCTATAGCAAATACGAATTCCCCCTTTTTTTACCGACTTTTCAGTTCCACAGGCTGTTCTTGCCACATTTTAAAAAGCTGGAAGTCAAAGGCTTTAGTGACATTCCTGGATAGGAGGATCAACGGATCCTTTAACGAATAAAATAAACAAAATATTAGAATGAAGCAAAACCGCAAAACAAAACAAGAAAACGAAATAAAATACCTTTGGTGCTATTCCCTCGCCAAACGGTATGATTGCCTTCAATATTCAATCAATTGTTTTGCTCTGCTCGGAGTGTAAGAGTTGTGGTTGAAATAGGTCAGTTTACTAGTGCCCTCTTCTGCTTTACACTGGTCTCTGCTGCCCTCCTCTAACCTCTGCTCCCCCTCCAGCAGTTTCTGTTCTTTCACTCACTGATCCAGCAGGACCTTGGCCCCCTCAGGTCCCTCATGTCAAACAAGCAGGCATCTACTACATAACACGGCCTGAAGGTGACTGCACAGGGAGAGGGAGAGCTAGAGAGAGAAAGAAAGTCCTTGGAAAAGCAGGATGGCATCCCTGAGCAAAAATACATCAATCATGCCAGTCCAGCTATCTCAATTAACCCTTAGTTAAGCTGGGACCTCCTGGAGAAACTGAAAAGAGTTTGAGGGAATAAGAGATGCTATCTGCCACAAGGATTACCACTCTACACGTGGATCAAAGACAATTCCACATTTTACCCTAGTGATTAGCTGTAATTAAATAAAGTAAGTCTGTTTAAACTTCATTAGCAGCAAGACGTTTGCTACAGCAGAGTGGGCACAAATCATCCATTCTTAATTAAAAGATAATCCACAGGATGACCATAATCTTCTTCTAAAAATACACCATTTCCCCCTGAAAGATTTCTTCATCAAATAAGGATAAATAACAGTTTCTCTGTGTTTAAGCTATGAAGGAATGGATGCTCCTTCCCGTTTGCTTGAGTGAGTGCTGAATGTGCCTGATAACATCACTTTGGCATGCTATTATCTAAAATGGTAGAATACCTCACTTCAGCAAAGTCTGACATAAATCTTTGAAAACAAAGACATTGCATATGTATGAGCTGAAATAGATATGACAGTGTTGGCACATTAATATTCCTGTCACTGGGGGGTTTCAAACTTTTAAGTAGATGATATCAATGAATTCAGGCTGTAGCTGGTGGAAGAGGGCAATGTACTGTAGGACAATTATTAATTTCGTACAGCCAAACATATTGAAAAAGCATATAATAGTGTCCAAAGTAGATCACAGTGCAGACTTTCAAGAACAATTAAGAGGGACAGAAATCAAGACCCCTCTGAGCCCTACTGCTACTCAGTTCTGGGAGGATCAGTCCTAATCAACAGCAAAAGGACATCTCCCTTTCTGCTGCTGCAGTCGCTGTGGTGGTGCATGGACAACATATGTTTTCAATTATCCCATAACAGCCCTCATTAACAGTAACTGCAGTGCCTAACTGAACAGTTCTCTGCCTAGTTGCATGTGGTCTGAAAATGATCTTAATGTAGCATGATACAGGGATATTCAGTTGTGTTTTTTTATTGCTTGATGTGAAAAACATCTACTTCACCCTGAGGTGAGAAGTGGTAGAGTATGTAGAAGTAGATGTTAAGAAAAAACCAGCATACCAGCTTCTTCTCAGCATCAGCAAAGCTGAAAAATTCCCATTCCATTCTGAGGAGCAAGAAAAATGTGTAAAATCTCTTTATTTATGGTCCTTTTGGCTAGTATGTACACTGGTTCCTCAGGTCTGCCCCTTGTGATGGGAGTACACGGACAAACTGCAGGAATTAGAGATTGCAGACATGAAGATTTGATTGCAAGATCTGTGGGGCAGAGGCTGTTCGCTCAGTGAGGTACCTTGCATGTCTTTTGATCCATAAAAGTAAATGAGGAACATGAAAGCCACTTAATCAGCAGAAGAAAATTCATGCTAGAATCAAACCCAGGATCAAAACCCATGCTTGAATCTGAATATAATTTTACAAATGGCTCTTTTCATTTTTCATTTTAATTTAATACAGAAAGACTTGTAGGCAGTGACCACACAGCCTGCAGTGGTCCAGTGACATGTTGACCTTCAGGTTTAGGATGGAAGGGCTGCTTAAAAGCTTCTCCATGTACAGGTTTTGCTTTTTTACTCCCTAGCTGTTTCTCTTCCTTTTCTTTCTTTCCTCCTTTCTTTTTCTCCCCTTCCCCCTGCACTGTTTTGCACCTATGGAAGGCTGGTCTGAGCCCTGACACCTGACATTCAATAACCTCTAAGCAGTCATGGACAAAGGCCTAAGAAAATTCCTCTTTCACAAACAGGCATGAAACTAGCTCCAGATAAAGGCATCTCAAACACACTTGATGACAAGTCAGCTCTTTTAGGCTATTACAAGAGAGCACTGCTCACCTCCAAATATTTTTAGACTTTACTAATAAAATCCTGCAGAGGTGCTTAGGTCAGTGCTTTCAAAACAACTAGAAATACATCTGTGCTTTGGTTTTGATTTAACTCTTTTATTACACTAATGCTATCTGTCATTTCCTGCATGTGTCAGCATTGCTTCTGAATGGCAAAAACGTCACGGATACACCATGCAAAAAAGAAAGAATCTTGTACACTGCTATGATAAGCAACACTGCTTTGAAAAGAAAAGAAAAAATTACACGTTGATAGATTATCTGGCAACTGCAAGGTATTCTATTTGCCATGGTCTTACACCAAGGCAGTGGAAGTCGACAGCAGGAGCAGTATTGCTCACAAAATTCCCACCCATCCCTCCAGCTACTTACTGATTCCTTTGCAGCTCTAGCATCTGATTTTGAAGTACGGTTAGATTAATGTTTGAAATTTTGGAGTGACTTCTGTGTTTCAGTGGACCAGTTGATGCCACTTGCCTTTACCTAAAGTAGGATTTTATATCCCCAAGCAGCAAGGCACTTAAGCACAGGCATAACTAAGCACATGTGTAAACCCATCAAAGTCAGTGGGACTACTGCTTGGGCTTAGCATCATGTACTTGCATGTACGCCTTGCCGAACCAGAGCTTTACATATTAATCCATGCAAGCAGAGGTGACACGTTATGACTTTGTGAGCATTAAAGTGTCTTGGGAGTAAGATATTTTTCCTAATTACTTTAGTGCTCCTCCCCTGAGGAATTACAACAACAGTAAACTCTAGTGAGACTTTAAGAGCTATTCATAAAACCCAAAAGATTTTAAAACAGAACAGCTGAAACCCACTACAGTTTACTATCAGAAAAAGACAGACCAGAAAAAAAACTTTACCCAAAACCAATTTTCTTTTTGACCAAAACCCAACCCATTGCTTATCAAAGAATTCATTCTACATTAACTAGGCAAAACATCCCTGGTATGGAACCATTGATATTCAGTGAGCAAAGAAAATGAAGTCACTGGATCCTTTAAAATGTAGTCTTTCATGTCAGTTCATTGCAAAAAATAATGAATTACAGCCTCTTCTTCTTTTTCCCAGTGCATTTTTAGGATAGTTTACGTGACTCTGGAATGGCTGAAATATTTCACCGCCTACTGTAGAATGTCCTCACGAAGACCAAAAAAAAAAAAAAGACATTTACTTTCACAGTTTGATTGCATGAATTTTGTACTACCATTGAGGACCAAGAAAAATGTAGATTCAGTTTAAAGAAATAGCAGCAATATGTTAGAAAACATTTATATAATGCAAAAGTTACGTGGACAATATCTAATCAGATAAAAAGAGAAATCCAATCCATATATATGGCTTTTAGTACAGTATGAAGATTCTGCAAATCCTCTGATAAAAAACAAACTAATAAAATTGGCTTGCAATGTGAACTACAGATAAGGATGCATCTACGTTCCTTATAGACATCACGTCTGAAGGTTTGCACCTATAGAAATGACATCCACGTACCCTGCTTTAACAGCTGGTATAACTAGCACAGACCTTCGATGCCTATATATGCTCTGGATTTCATTCTGACAAGTAAATCATATCTTTTCCCCTTTTGATTTATGAGACTGGATTTATTGTGATTTCTTCTTTTTTAAGAAATAGAGATTAAGTATGAGAGGTCACATATTACAGAAACTACAATGGCTGGACCTCCCCTTCACTTGTACTTACATATTTCTGTGTCTGCAAAACATCCCATTGTTTCTATTTTTTAAGTACATTTTAAGATATATTACTTAAAAGTAATATACAATTATTGGAGCAGCAACTGCTGCTTTCTGTTTTGATTTTCACAAGCTTATGTGCCTACATTGTTTATTTTAATTGATCATTAAGGCCTAGGTCTTACTGTGTAAATAAATCTGCTGGGCCTCTGCAGATTATCATTGAAGTCAATTGGGTTTCACATATGTGAAGAACCTTATCTGTGCCAATCACACTGTAAAACCAGGCAAGATACTTGAACAATTTTCTCAATCAGATATTCTTATACAAATTAAAACAATATGAATATGAATATGTTTTTATAGATTTTGTAGATTATATCTCTATCTTGTAAATAGATGGATAATCCTAAATGCTTGGAAAAGCATGTATGTATACAGGGGAAACAAGAAGAAAGATATAAATACAGATGCATGTATTTAATTCCATATGACAGTAAGCAATTAAACATAATAATGATAACATTTAAACACTACATGTTCTTGAAAATATATCCTCTCATTTTATTGATGGATTCCTAAGAAATGTGGATTTTTATTAGTACTAGGGAAAGAAAGACTAAATGTATTCACCTGAATAGAGTAACATATGTCTGTGCTTCAAGAGAGTTTTTTAAAAAAAAGTCCTGTCTGGCTTAAAATAGTCTTGAAAGATGACTTGCCTGGATCAACCATTTCTGACAATCTTAAATTCTGATTTGCAATGCAATTTTTTTTTAAAGTTGTTATACTGCAATGTCTTCTTGCTCCTAGGAGACAGTTCAGAGCGCCTCAGCTGCCACCAAAGTTGCAATGATTCTTTATAGTAAAAAGTAATACTGCATATATAAAAATGTAATATAAAATGTAGAGTCATAAGTAACTATCACAGCAAAGGAGTTTTTCATTTTAGCACTTGGGTGGTGTTTATCAGCTTACTATCTGCAGACAAATTGTTTTCAGTGCAACTGTGATGATTAGCAAGTCTTCTGGTAACTTAAGTTGATTCCAGTTCTCATACAGCATCAACAGCAAGAGAAATTCAGGCATGTACTGCTTCTTTATGCTTCCAAGCCTATTTATTTATGATTCCATGATCTTTAATAACAGTCATTCTATTCCAGTTGTCTGGAACATGGTTGAAGACAGTGAAAATCAGGGCTTTCCTAGAAATAGGAATTTACACAACTTCAAGTAAACTGCTGTAACACTTTGCAGTGGTTGTGAATGTCTTAAGAACATGGACAGGACAGACTCGTAGGTGATTGCAATGCCTTTTGTCACACAAAGCAGTAGCTGTTTTGTAGGAAATCTACAGGAAATTACCTGGTCTAGGGAAGTATATTTCCCTGCCTACAACTTTGCACTTTATAAAGATAAGCCAAGGATCTAAAATTTGTATGCAAACATGGATTAAACACTTACTGGATATTACAACCTCCCTCCGTGCATTTAAGGATTTCTGTTTCTCCTGTCCAAGAGAGGACTTTCTTCTCAGTCTCCCTGATGCCATCTCTACACCACAGATATTAACCCTCTTTTCATTCAAAGGTAGTCTAACTGATGCATATCTATCTGGTCTCTGAGCAATCACTCTCAGGTGGCATTCAGCTTTGAAACTGCAGCTTCTGCAGATCTAAATAGGGGCTGGAGAGCCCCAAAACTTGTTTAATTTTTCCAGCTTTACTGATTAGCCTACTACACCATACTCTTTCTACCTACAAGCCTTGTCTTCTCTTAGGAAAAGTGGGCTTTGGGAGCATGCCAGGGTTTAGCACAAATGTTCATCCCTAAAGGCCAACTCATACCCCCATCGAGTTCAGGTCCATCTGTCTGTTTAAATCAGGCTCCAGCATGTCAATCGGGCTTTAAATCAAGAGTTACATTAGGCATTATATATCTCTAGGGATAAAGTATCTGAGTATGGCTTAGGTGTCAGTGTACGGGAGCAACTACACTGTCTGCTACGTCATTTAATAATCCAGAAATGGTGCACTTCAGGATGACCATATAGCCTCTTTCAAAGTGGTCAGCATCAAGACCTTTTCAGAGAAGACATTGGTCTTCTTTGCCCAGTGGCAGTCAGGGGATGTGACAAGGTGAGAAGATGGATGGAGCAGTCCAGCAGATGAGATAGGTGTCTGCACCCTTGTGTGCACCAGCATGTCTCCCACCAGGACTGGCTTTCTTGATAAAGAGCCTATCTCTGGACACTACTGCTGGTGAGGGTCTTATAGATATGTATGTGGCATATTCACTTTCCAGCTTCGCTGCATGAATGCTTCTGCAGGCAGTACAGACACAAGCTATGCTGACATCCTATCCCAATATTTTATAGTACTACTGGTGGTGTCAAGAATGAGCCCCAGTGTACTGAGTTAGAAGAGCTATCCACAGCAGCACCCCTGTTTTGTAAGTGCTGCTGGGTAGCATCCATCTGGGGGTGTCCCAGCATCATGTGGGACCAGCCACCAAACACCTTGACTGTAGAAGCCATCACCAAGAAAGAAGGACACTGAGACCAAGCAGAGTGATAGAGCATGAAGAAGACTGTTTCTCCTACTCAGCAGCTTGCTACCAGCCATATGAAGGGTAAAAACACAGAGTCAAGAGCTGAACATGCAGCCTACTGCCAGAAAGGAACCTGAAAAATAGGAGAAGCAAGAGGGCTGGTTTGAACTCCAGAAGTCACGAAGGGCAATGAGACCTAACAGACCACGGTGAGATAGAAGTAAAAGTCATGTCCCTAGGGCCCACTGTGTTGAGGAAATATTGACCCTTGAAAGTCAGCAAAAACTTTTTAATAATTCAAAGAGAAAACTGAAACAACAAGGACAGAAGCTGGAGGCAAGAGTGCAGCTTGAAGGAGGGAAGAAGCAGGAGAAATCCATCCCTGTTTGCCTGGCTGGGATGTGGGCTGCAGTTGCGATGTCTTTTTGGATGCTTTTCTTAATGGATAATCGTTGTTTGTTGTTTGTTTTTGTTTTTATTTTTAACCAAGGATGTGAAAGATGGGACATTGAACTCAAGCTAGCAATAGGCTTTATTTCTGGTTGTTCATATATATATATATATACCTGTGCACACACACATATATATGTGTGTGTATATACACACACACACACATATATGTATAAGTTTGTGTGTACATATACACATTAACAATACATGGAGATGAAGGGATATATTTGGATACACCTTCTTTTCTGGTATATTAATTACAGAATAATTTTACATGTTTTATTGTTAAGTATAGGATCATCACTTACACCCCTCAAGCACTCAGACAATCTCCCCTTAAATCACCAGTATTCAGAGGTATTAGAGAAAGGGTGGGGCTCAAAAATTATTTTGGAAGAGGGTGGTTTTGCAATCCTATCATATCGGGGAGGGCACTTTGTATGAAGGGGTGGGTATGGCGTAAAGACATTGACTAGAAGAGTGGAGCATGAAACACTCAGAGGTGACAATAGATAGGGAAAAAAGGGGCAGAGACATGTCAGTGTTGACAAGACGGTTGGATATGGATCTCATGGAAAAGAGTTTGGCAGTGAAGGAAACTGTGGAGCACAGAATGAAATGGGGATGGGAATCTGTATTCTACCATATACGTCAGTCTTTGAAACATCTCAATTATGAGGAAAAGATGAATTTTCCATTTCCACTGCTAATCTTTTCCACTTGTTTCTCATTACGGTACGTAAACAACATTAAATGGCAAATCCTACAGTTCACAGAGTAAGGTACACTGCAGCTGTCTTTAGGAAAATACAGTACATGTGTATTATCCAGCACATATCCCTAACAGTGGCTAGAATTTTTCTCTCTTATTCAGTTCTCAAAGTTATAAAGTATATTGGCAGGTTCCAGTCAACAATCAAGGCTGCAAAAGTCTTCTTTTTTTCCAATACTGAGCTTTTAGTCTAATTGCTTATTTGCAGTCTCAGCAAGCCAGAGAGAAGAATTTTATCCTCTTTGGCTTGTTTCTGAATACTAACTAGCCAGCCCAGTCAAGGCTCTCTAAAGAGTGAAACTGCATGAGAGACACACTGCATTTGACACAGTCAGGAGGCAAAAGAAAGAGCAAAACAAAAGTCTATTCAGGACTGAATCCTCTGATATACTCACCCATCCCCCACCTCCTTTAAAAATAAAGAGAAAGGGGAAAACTCATGAATCCATGGCTGAATGCCTGAGGTTGTCAGAATAAAGGACAATGAGTGACAGCTGACTGTCAGCACAATTCTCAGAGTCTGAGTTATCACTTTTTGGCATTGTTCAAATAGGAAGAAAGCATGCGCGCTTAACGAGGAAATATCGCAGGAGTGCTTTGTGAGGGGCTGTGCTCAGACCGGCTGCAAACAGCCGAAGAAGCTGTAGTTCCACATGGATTTTTCCCTTACGAGTATATTGTTCTGTGAAATCTTCCCAACTGAACTAATTAAAAACTTTTCTAAGCATGCTGGCATTAAATGATACCTTAAGACAATAGGGGTCAGGAAACTATTTTCCTTTAAGGAAATCAGGCCACACATACCGAAAGCTGAGACAACTTACATGTTCGCGACACTGTTATCTACCTGTTGGTTATTTAAAAAAAACCCCACACCTGTGAAGGCCAATCTTTAAACATTTCCTGCATGTTCAACTTGTTTAGGATCTCCTTGCAAGCTTATTTTTTTCCTGCAGATTTGCCTACACTTTCATCTTCGCTGACTGCCTTAATCCTCCAGTCTTTGCTGTTCCAATGCACGATCAGCTTGTTTTTAAGTCACATCTACCCACATTTGTTAGTGCTGAAACATTACTTTAGGCTTTTACATCTCCATAAATCCATACAAATGATGCACAGGTTTTCCTGAGAAAGGTTGAAAAAGCTAAAGCAGAGAAGATTTTAAGGTTATTTAAATAATGCATTTTAAGTTGGCAGATATTTAACTGCATGGTTTATGTACTAAAAAGAACTACCTGAGCAGAGCGACAGCTCATGACAGAGAGACCCTGCAATGACAGGGTTTTTAGTAATTAAAATAGATCTGGCCTGTGCTCAAAGCATTAGCTCACTTAAGCCTGTTGACCATCTGTACTAGAGAGACATTGATTTTATTCTCGGCTCCATGGGTCTGTCAGGGTCCATAACAACTGCAAATAGGACCAAGTGTCTAGGTCTTGCCCCACTAGGCATGAGGGCTGCTCTGGAGTGTGGTTATCCCTGAGAGGGAGGATCTGACCGAAAAGTGGGCAGTGAGAGGGACCGAGACGCTGATCTGTATCACTCTACACATTAGCAGAGCACCGTTATGGGAGAGCTCAAACTGCTGTTACCACCCCAGCAGGTGTTACTGTACGTTATGAATCTTTAGAGAGAAATGAAGAAATGAGGGAGGGAGTGTAAGTGAAATGCAACAAGAAAAACAGGAGGAAGTTAATTTGCAGGCTTCATTTTTTTCCCAGCTAAAAGGGAGAGATTTCTGTAGCTGACAGAGATGATATTTAGAAGTTCCAGACTTTGCATAAAACCAGTAAAATAAACACCTACAAACAGAGGATGTTTGTAGATAGGGTTTTAGAGAAAGTTATTTATCTGTTTCCATAATCTATCTGCACTCTGGAAAAAAGACTGCATTTTCAGGGTAGGGAACAAAAATTGCACAAAACCCTCGCTCCTTTGCTTCACAGGGCACAGACCTGCTGCTGAACTTTGCAGCTTTGTTTCAGTGTCTGTGCTGATATCATCATTTGCTGATCTGTGTATGTATAAATGTTAAGTGTATAAATTTATAAATCCTACCTCACTGTGAAAAATCTTATGTTTAAAAAATGAACCAGCAACAACAAAAATCAACCTTATTTATAAAGGAACTGTTTAATCTTGCTGGATAGGTGCAATGTTTTGCGAAGACTTTTTGAGGGCTTTATTGTGTGGAAGGCATGGGCAAGGGGCTTTCCTACCGGCAGCCTTGCAATGTTACACAAATTGCTCATGAACAGGTTCTGACAGCCCAGGAGGACTCAGTCATAACTATAAGATGTACACTCCAGATGTCACATAAGAAGTTTCCAGAGAATAAAGAAGAAAATGGACTGAGATCTCCAATGCAAACACACAAAACTTATTTTTGAATTTTAAGAACTTTCAATTCTCATTAAAAGACATCCTATTTTTTCCTGGCCCTTTAATAACAATATAGTACTAAGGTAAGAGCTGTTTGTAGTCTTCCATTTTCAAGAGTTATCTTCCCTTTGTAATTGATTTTGAAATAATGGAATGCCTGCTAAAGGTAGAAACCATTGTGGATTTCAGGAGAAAGAAATATATGAGAAATTAATAGACGAAGAAAACATAAATGTGAACTGGGTTCAACCCTTTGTGAATAACCACATGGAAAGAAATAAAATTAATAACCCTGCTACGAGTCCTGTGAAGGCAAAAGAAGCTCTGCCTCTCCTGATCTAGTCCTGGCATTTATAGGATGCCAAATAATTTAGTATTTTGCTGCATTACTATCCCTTCCAACTTAAGCATGCAGCTTGGTTAGCTAAATTATCTGCCCAGAATCCCCTGGCTCCCTCTCCAGTCATTAGATAGGCTTTCCCAACAGCTAAGCTAACTAATTTAATTTTAAATGGCCTTTTGCAAGAGACTCTTTCTCCTCTTTGACTGAAGAATGAATTTAACTTACATGTAGAGAGATGGAAGTTATAGACTGAATTTCCTGCCTGTGTTCAGGGCTAAAATGGGATGATGTAAATTTCTGTTTAGTTGTTCAAAGTTTCTTGTTCTCCCAAAATTTTCAGGTCAAGGGGACCTGGGACTGGCATTGCTGGTGGTGCTTCCCATAAAGCAAAGGACCTGGAGTCCTCCCCTCCTCAACAGAGACTTCGTTCAACTTCTGAGGAGATGAAGCAATATTCCTAAAAACCCTTGGAAGCACAGCACTTTAGTAAATTCTTGTGAGAGCTTGCACATTTATGGTAGCAGAGACACAACACACAGCCCTGTTAATCTGCATATAACAGACTGTACTTTACAGAGCTGTTAATGATGTGTACCACATCACACAGAAACCATACACCCATTCACCATTGCTGCCTCTAACCCCAAGAAACTTTCTAGATCTCTGGACAGTTTCAGAAAGGATGGAAATATGGCTACCAATTTCTAAACCAACATGGACTTGTAGCCTATAAACCAAAATGAACCAAGCTTTGACTCCTAGGCAGTTAGTCCTGATAAACTCGCTGAACTACTGAACTTTTGCTATAAGCCTAAGGGAGGTGAAGACCATAGACCTTAATGGTGGAGTGGGTTTATCATTGTTTATTCCTTTTGCAAGGAATTCACTGGGGAGCCAGACTCTGAAGATGTTCAACTGTTTTTGCTTGTTTTCAAATCAAGGTCCTCATACCCACATTTATGGTGTTATACATGTATTTTTCAATCCTGATAGCCAGAGTATAGTGTATGTTCTTGAAATATTATCTCTTTTGCGTGGGTATCCTGATGATTAACATGCAATCAGAAGAGATTTCTGCAGAAGTATCTTAACCTGTGGGATTTGTTCAGTTGTGTGGTTTGGGTTTTTTTTTTCAGGAGTGATGGGAGATGTATGGGAAACAAGACAGTGAAATCCCAGTTTGTAGAGCCAATGGGGACACTTCAGCAGGATTACCTCATACTTTCTAACTTTTGCCTACACTTTCTGGTACATTGGAAGGATTTTAACAGCTCCAGGAATTGACGGTTTCACCATTGGAACGGGAATGCATCCTGCCACTCTGCAAGCTGATATAAGGTGTACAGGAGAAATTTGAGAAAGTATTATTCTAAGAATTAGAAAATGGATAGGTTTCCTGAGATCCTGTCTGGGGAGAAGGTCTGAGAAAAATCTCTGGATGTAAGTAGGCTTCTTTCCTTTGCCTTTGTCCTGGGAATATGGTTGGTAATCAAGTTGTATTTCCTGTTTTGGTGGAGCTTCCCAGTTGCTGTAGGCACGTTCATCACCCATGCCAAACCAGTTCCCTCCATTTCTTCAAGACTTACTGTCTAATAACCTTCAGAACAGGATTAGAGCTTCCCAGGCTACAAGAAGCTTTAAGTTACTTCTGCTGAGCAGAGTATTTTACAAGTTATACTTAATCTCTGGAGAGTAGAAGAAATACCCAGTCAATCTTTGAAACACCTGCTTCTGGGATATATGGAGTGTGTATACACAGTCTTACATCTCTAAAGCTGGACTGGTCTCTCCTCTCTATAAATACTCAGCTTCCCAAGAGACAGAGGCAGACGCCTCAATGCACAAAGGTAATCAGTGGGAGCTAGGCTCCCAAATACCTTTGTGGAACAAGTCCTATTAATAATGGTATTACATATCATCCCCTACTTCCTAAAGTGCATGCTGTTGCATTCCCTGAATGCCTAGCAGTGTTTGGTAGGTCAGTCCCATGCTTGTATCTAAGTTAGAGTCACCAGAAGAAAACCAAAGGTCAAAGCAATAAAAGACCCTTGGACCTTTGAATGTCGAAGGGAGCAAGCTATTTCTGGACACAGAATTGATATAGATTTCCTTTTGGACTAGAGAATGCAAGGACTCTGAAGATGTGCAGAATTCCCCCTTTTTAATTGACCACTACTGGAGCAGAAAAAAGTCCCTGTATCTCACAAGCAATTCAAGACCTCATAGGATCAGCCCAACTTGGGAATATGGCCCTGATAAAAGTGTAAGTTCTCCGAGTACCAACTCATGAACAGATTCCAGAAAAAGAGCACAGATAAAGACAGATGGAACTGGGGAATACGTAGCACTGTAGACCACATCTGAAAAAATAAAGCTTCCTAATATGGTTTCAGTTTGGTTGGTTGGTGCAAAATAACAGTTTGGCAGCTCTTGTGTTTTAATGGCCTAAGTCAGGATAAGCAAGTGATAAAATTACTATGGCAAATGATTACTATTTTAGTTATCTAATGAAAACTAGAAGATAAGGAGAAACACAAGTTTTGAATACACTACCATAAAATTAATTCCTGATTGCAAAAGACGTACAAATGTTGTTTAAAGGTCTCATCAAAAGAGAAGGCTGATTTTACTATGAGAACACCACACCTAAATTCTTCTTTCAGTCTTTGCTTCCAGCAAAAAATAAACATGTGCTGAATATCTTGTACAACATCTAGTATCTTGGCTGAAAGTAAAGATAACATACTTCTATTAAACTGATGGAGTCTTATGCTTACATTCCAGTTTGACAGGAAGATCCACAATTACCTCTGTTACTTAGATGTAACAAGAAACATGTCAAGAGGTTTTGTGGGTTGTTTTTATTTTTTTTATTTTTTTTTTTATTTTTAATCCGTGAAATCTGTACAACAGAGCTGTTAGATGCAGTCTTCTACCAGGTAGGAAATTTTCTACCCTGATCTATTGAAATAGGAGATCACCAGCTAAGAGTGGTTGGATTAATATTTGTTAAC
This sequence comes from Buteo buteo, assembly GCF_964188355.1. Classification (NCBI taxonomy): domain Eukaryota; kingdom Metazoa; phylum Chordata; class Aves; order Accipitriformes; family Accipitridae; genus Buteo; species Buteo buteo. The sequence continues at coordinate 85,777,691 of NC_134204.1, read as the reverse complement.
AAAACATATAAAAAGTCTTTCTCTGTTTTGGTACTTCTGAGTAAGTACCGAGACTGGTCTGAAAATGCACATTGAAATGGACTGTGCAGCAAGGAACAGAAGTCCAGGAGGTGGAAGCAGATAGGCAGGTTTCCCTAGAGGAAAATGAAGATTATCCATAAAATGTATCCCAATGGTAGAATAAAAAACACGAAATACCTTTTCCATACAGAGGGAAGGCTCTAAAGCACAGATGACTGACCCTCCTCAAAAAAAAAAAAAAAAAAAGTAGAAATAGGCCCGATTGCCAACTTCTCCTATGCTGACTAAATGGAGGCATGGAAAAGCCTGAGGTCTCCTGTCCTGCTTCTTAAATGTTAAATAAAGAGACACAACTGCAGAGCTTCAGTGGTACCTGGATGGCAGATAGGTTGAACAAGTGCTGTCAGAGAGCCCACCATGGGCAAGTGAGCTCCAGTGTGTCCTGTCTGGCCAAAGAAGGTTGCTGTCATTATGATGCACAGTTAAAAAGGTGCCAACCTTCCTTCTCAAGTGGAACAAAATAATTTGGTGTCCCATTTTATAATTGATTAGCTTGGAATGTCCTGTTTCCAGAGGTTTTATTTTTGGATTATGATATCATTGGAAAAAATGGTTATATTTACCTAAGTTCATGGACTAAATTCAGGACTAGTTTTAATGAATGATCACAGTTGTTCCTTTTTGGGTAAATTTTAATGAGGAACACAAAGCCATCTTTCTCCAGTGAGGTGTGTTTGTACTTAAGTGAATAATAGTGAAAGTACTTTGTGAAATTAAATGAGAGGATAACACTGGCAGTGATTCTAGGCAGTGGATCCACAAAATGTGGATAATTGGAGTAAGAGCATCAACAAGAAGTAAACATTTTTGCCATTTACCACTGAAAGTTTTTCCAGTTCTGGCACAAAGTTACTGTTGGTGAAGGTCTCTAGGAAAACTTACCTGGAGAGCCAAGTTCTCCTTTTTTTTTTTTATTTGCAAACAGAATCCATGGCCTTGAAATCAACTTACAATTTAATTACTAGCAAGTATTTCATGTCAATATATCTTCCACTGGAGCAGACTAAGACCATCAAGCTCATTTTCTGTGGTTACTAAACAGCTTATTAGGTGGTAGCAACAGACAACTTCAGACCAGATTAGAAACATCAGGCTATCTGTGAAAGACCTGTATCTTGTCACCAACCCCTTGCATGATCCATCCCTGCAGTTTTTCTTCCCATCAGGTCCATTTTAAGAAATATTTTTTCAGTGCTTTCTGGGTCACGGTTTTGTTCCTGAAGTAAGGAATAAAGATAAAAATAAGTCTGAAAATATGAAGAAACTTGTTTCTCTTGGGACGATGATTATGCATCTGGCAACCAGTGAGCAATGCAGGGACAACATGTTGACAGTTAGATGTGGTTCTCTGTGATAAGCATCTGAACACTGGGACGTGCTCAGTTCACAAGTGGTGTATGTTTTGGGTGAGAAAAAGAAGTAAGAGTGAGTTTTCCCCTTGGGAGTCTTATTTCATATTTTGGTGTAATTTGCCAATTTTTTGTTTTCTGTTTGAATAGCCAGTAGGCAGCCATTAGGGACACAGGCTCATCAAATGGGCAATAACAACAATAAAGTTTATGTATCTTGGCTGTCGTCTACTCCAAAAACCTGTGGAGTTCTCTGCTGGAATAATGAACCTGCAAAAGCACATAGAACAATTAACTTTTAAGGACTTGCCCACTGAAGAGCATGTAGAAAACTTGTTTTTTGAGGACAGCATAAAAGAGAGGCAGGGAATAAATTGATTGCTTGGGCTGTTTGGAATATCACATGCAAAATCTCATGTTCCAGAAAGGGACATTGTAAAACCTGAACCATTTTGTTTTCATGAGAAAAACCCCACCGTTTTCTTTTGTTAAGTCCAGACATGGTAGTGGCATGCCAGTGCTGTCCTTCCTCACCACTATTAGAAATGAATGGCTTGAATTCTCTTTAGATAATATGTAGTATTTCACAGGAAGTGGCCAAATATTTCATTACCTATTTATCATTTTAAAAGGTCTTTTTTAACCTACATTTTATGTTCTGTGTCAAAGGTTAAGTAAAGATGGACAGGCTTTTTGAACTCAAAAAGAAAAATCCATGCTTCTGTGTAAACCATCATAACAGTATACTACTTTGCAGTGTGTTCAGTCCTGGATGAGTTATGGCACTTCAACTTTGTCCTCCTTCTATGATTACACATAAACATGCATACATGCATGCTTACTTTTGTGTTCTTGTATATATTCCTGTAAATGTATAAAAATGAATATCTGGAAAGATATTTACATTTTTTGGTTGAATGTGGAAAATAAGCTATAGAAGATAGAACCTAGATTCAAAACAATGGTAATGACAAAGATAAATAGATATTTACCTATACATTCCTTTCCTTTCAATTTAACATCAATGCACACACATAAAAAACTGCCTGGGCTGGGGCACAGACTAAGTCATATGAAATGCTGCTCTGGTTCCCTGCTGGTTTACAATCCTAGCCTTTCAATGCAGAGCTGCTATTCAGACTTCAGTACTTGTCTGAAGAGCTTTGTGTTGTCTTTGGGTGTTTAATACTTATAACAAGGCACTTTCATTAAGTGCAGCCCAATTTTAAACATTCTGTCCATTTATCTGAGCCCTCTGTAAATGTCTGAAGGAGACCAGCTGACTGTTCATACTGACTCACCTAGATAACATTTCTTTATTTTCTTCTGCTTCTCATCAGCTTCAGACTTTGTAAACAAGCTTCCTTTAACAAAGTCTCAAAAGGGTACATGTTTAGCAAAGCCTACATTACAAAAACATTTCAGAGATTTATTTTTCCCGTTTAAAGTGGAATACATGCTGTCCCTTAAAATACTGGCTCTCTTCAATTTGCTGTGAAAGTGTGAAAGTATTCTATAGTTCATTGTCAATCAGCAGTGACATTTTTTTTTTCCTAGAAGAACTTATGGCCCGTTTCAGAAGTGTTCTCTAGACTGTTTGAATTTAAAAATCCTTTAATTTATACTAGGAGTCTGAATCATATAAATTCCAAACACTCCTATTTCTGGAACCTCCCACTCAGGGAATCAAAGTTTTCCTCACTCAGTATTTTCCCAAGGAAAGATTATATGAAGAATGTTTTCATCCCTTCAGAAGGATATGAATAAGAAGAAATTATTCTCAGTACCTTCAGACAATAAGTCCATTTAAAAAAAATGGATAGTCTCCAAAATATGCATATTGTACAAGCTAAAGTATGTGTTTGTTTGAAAGATTCACTTACTTTATCTCTGCACTCACTTTGAATAACTCATTATCTGTCTGACCACACACCACACTACAGCATTAACATTACAGACTAAGCATTAAAAGCATGAATATGCTTTGGAAGATCTATCGCTTGCTATGACACATATGAATAGTAAGAAATACTTGTTTAGAACCTGTGATTGCACTAATGCAAAGAATCAAAGACCTGCATCAAATCTAAAAAGGTATACAGTTGATAAAGTCTCTGGAAATCAGGGCCTCATTTGATGTACATAAAGCTGTGGGGGGAAAAAAAGAAGTACTTGCATATCCTGCAGAACAAAGTAATTTCTCTTTAATTCTCTCTCTTCCTCCCCCCCCCCCCTTTTTTTTTTTTCTTTTTTCTCCTATTTCTGACTAGGCTTGAAGCACCAAAGGATCATCTTCTTTCCAAGGTTTTTATTCTCTGTATTTCTGGTTTTCTGGTTTCACTCAGAACATAGTAACATGGGGCTAAAAAGTTAAGAACTATAGAGTTCAACATAAAATAAATATTTTTTGAACCTTAAAAAAGTTAAGGTTAATTTCTGGAAGTGTTATGGAAAAAAGCAACTAGTTTTCCTCTATCCATTCACACAATTCTTTTCCTTTCCTTGGACTAAATCCTTCATGCTGTCATCTCTCACAAACAACTGGAGGTTTTAAGAATGGCTTACCACAAATAAGGCAGCAAAAGAGCTCAGTCCAGCCATGCTACCTGCTCTGGCTCCCATTTGTGCTGGACAGTGCTTACCTCTGTTGCTGGATGGAAAGGAGAGCATTGCACCATGAATGCCCGATGTCTCAACAGTGGAAAAAAGCAGAAAGTACTCCAATACTGAGCTTTCCCTAGCTGTCAGCCTCAATAGTTATTTTTAATTGTATTGAGGTGCAGGAATTGTTATATAACTAGTTTTACATCTAGTCCAGCATTATTGCCCACTTTACAAAATGCTCCAGAGATGGATGAGGTGGGCATATTGTCAGGAATATTGAATTTATTGCAACACGTTGTAAAAATGGAGATGAATGATGCAGAATAGAATGTCAATATATGGAAGATGGACCTCGAAAGTTCATAGGTATGTGAAGAAGGCAAGTAATAGGCCATTTTCCATTTTTGCTGGAATTTCTATAATTCCATTAGGTAATCCAAAGGGATTTCGTCTTGAGGAGTGCAGGTAGCAGTACTACTGTTGTTCTTGCCCATAGGCCTGGGAAGCTGAGATCTCATTTTTTCTCCCCTAGCCCTGGGAAGCTGGAAGCTCATTTTATCTGTAGCCACGATTCCCACCACCCGCTTTGGGACTCTGTATGGTGCTAGTGGCTAAATGACAAATTCTGAGTTTACATGGTAAACATATTGACTTTGTTGTCAACTTAGCTTTAGTTGTGAAGTTGTGAAAACGCAGCCAGCTAAGTAAATATAGGATAACTATAATAATGTATTTCTTTCTCCAGATACAAATTATTGGAGCAGACCTTGCTGAAGCCTTTTCTTTTTTTTTATTTTGTGTGCCTACCTAGCTTCACACACAACTGAAAATGATGTGTGCCTGTTTTCCAACTCCTCCTTTGGTATCTGCCCTACGGGTTGCTAGTAGTCTCTCCAGTCATCCCTGCTACCATCTGTTGCTGCAGCTGAGAAGAAAAGGAAAAAGGCTCTCCAGCCACAGCTAATGCTGCCTGAGCTCTCTGCGATGAGGTGGATGGAGAAGCGCAGTGGGCATCTCATTATCAGAGACCAAGCCATTCACTGCTCTAGTATTCCTCATAAATATTGAATTAGGCAGCAGAGAGATGTCAAAAAAGGGGATCTGCAGAGAGAGATGTGATGTGGATCACCCCTCGTGTGGAGGGACAGCAATTTTCAGCATTCCTTGTAATGTGTTTACACAACATGTAGGTATGATAATGATATGTGCTATAAGTCGATGCATATAAGATAATATATATGCATCTGTAGCCCAAGAACCAATAGCTAATCAAAAATGGGGAAAGGAGGATGAATTAACACTCATATTTTTGTAGGCTATCTATGTTTTTTTGGTGGAAGTCAACTTTTTAAAGCACTTAGAGCATTATTTTTGATGCATTTTCTGTCTCTGGTGCATTAGACAATTAATAATGCAATAAAAGAGTTCTTCCTCTGGATTGCATTCTAAGCAGACATGTGTGAATAACTAACATTTTTTGCTGAGGTAAAAATAAATTAACAATAAATAAAAATTGGAAATAAAAAACCAGAATTTTTGGGGTGAAATGAAGACAAGGTAACAGTACAAATTCAGACATTTTTAACAAAAAAAGAAGTTGAAATGATGGGCAATATTAATAAAATGGAGCTTACACACCATTTACAAAACTGGGAAGAAGAAGGTGGTAAATGAGGCTGTATGTTTCTCTACAGCCTAGTGATTAGCACACTTACCTGGTAAAATTGAGACATGGGTTTCTTCTGTGTCTAGCAGAGGTTTAACTCAAGCCTGGATCCTTTCAGGGAGTGCCTCAAACACTGGTGTAGAAGATATTTTAGGATCTTTATATTCTGATTTGCATATAGTAGTGATTATTAGTTGGAAAAGCAAATGACCCCTTTATGCATAAGAAGAACTGAGAATGGCAAACCCAGGACTGTCCGACTGTCCAACTGTGCAAAGACTCTTATTTTTCTGCAAGGTAATAAGCCAGCTTCCATATTCCTGACCCAAGTCACACATCCTGTGGATGTGGGATGAGACCTTTGATTTCCTTCATAAGTTTCCTACATGTCAGGCCATAGTAAATGGGGAGTTGAAGGAGCATTGGTACATCTCACACCTGCCTAGTTTTGTGCTTGATAGGTAATATTCTTTGTAAATCTAGCAGATCAATCCAAAACATTTAATTTTGGGATTACCAGTACAAATAATGTCCCCATTTTCATACAATTATTGTTTTTCTCCTAAAAAGTTATTTTAAAAATTTTAGTCAAATTGAATTGTGAGTAAAAGATGTCCCAAAATTCTACTTGTGCAATTGTTCTATATATCTGGGTCACCCAGCTGCTCTTCTACCTTCCTTTTAGTATTCACTTTCACCAGGACCTCTCCGGTCATCTGTACAGGCCTCCTGCCATGCTTGGTCAACTTCCTTCATGTTAGAACAGACCATACTTGTGCTTTCAGGAGGTTATCCTTGAAGATTAACCGGTCCTTCTAGGTGCCATTGGATGCTGCCAAGTAGATTCCTGAGTAAGCCAAGGGGTCTGATCTCTTGAAGTCCAGGGTTGTAATTTTCTTCTTCATCCTACTCATTTCTCTCAGGATGTTAAGCACTACAATCACATGGTCATTATGGCCAAGACTGCCCTTGTTTTTCACATTATCTATCAGTTCTTCCTTGTTTGTGTGTTATGGGTCCAGCAATGCATCTGTCTAAATTGGCTTATTGATGTCTTGTATCAAGTAGTTGCCATCGACACACTCCAGAAATCTCTTGTATTGCTCGTACCCTGCTATATTGGCCTTCTAGAAAATATCAAGGTCATTAAAATCCCCCATGGTGTCCAGGCCTTGCAGTTGTTTCCTGCAGCTGTGTAAAGAAGGCACCGCCTTCACTTTCTTGGTCTGTGTCCATCCATCGCTGTTTTCCAGTTGCATGAGCTATCCCACCTTGTCTCCGTAATACAAATAAAATAGCTCTGCAGTTGTCCATGAACTTCTAACACCTCAATTTTTCCCTATGGTGTGTGCACTCATGTATGCAGGATCCATCCACCAGTCTTGCTGCTTTCATAAGGGAAGTGCAAGAGCTTCCAACATCACACTGTCCCCTCGACACTTCCTTAGTGCTCCAGGTTAGTTCACTTTTCTTTAGGTTTTGGTTATTCTCTTCTGACATATATAGCTTAACTTATCATCATTTTAGAAGAATAGCTGATACAGAGCAAGAGCTCAAACTGTGCACGTCTAAGGAAATGGATGAACAACTTCATAAACTAATCTTGTGTCCTGAAGCAAATCTTAAATCTTTGTTCTTAAAAATTTGTGTGGATTTCAGCTCAGAATAAATCAGCATAATTGGAATGCATAGATCAAATTCAGCTGAGGATTGCCATGAAATACAGTTGACTTCTGTTTAAAATTGATCCCCAAATAAATATAAATGGCTAAGGAGTGCAACTTGCACCAGCGTGGCATTGAACAGGAGAGTAAACCGAATATGATTTAAGTATCAAACCTGTGACTGTGGTCCATAGCATGTTCCTCTTGTGCAGTCTGCCTTATAGCGTGACGGGAGGGGAAATTTGGAACCTATCCCATTGTAAAATGGCAGAGATGTAATTTTATATTTGGCCTTTTAAAAAAAAAACAGGAACCAAAACCTTGCTATAGTTGGCACCATAACTAGTGGAAATACTTGTTCAAAACCAGTATAAAACAGAATCATATACAAAATACAGCATTGTCTAAGACAACACAGATTGAAAAGCAGTGCAGAATTACATTCCTTGTCTGAGATAATCCGTCATGAAACAATTATTTTTGTATTGTGACCCTGGTCTTTGTTTGTAAAAAGAAGTTAAGTAGCAGATTTTATTTTATGCCACTCCTCTTTGTGCGTGTGGTAAGAAGCAGATTTTATTTTATGCCACTTCTCTTTGTGTGTGTGGCATGATGAACAAAGCTCCTTACACTAATAATTCACACTTAAGCTATCACAGAATTATAGAAAAATGTGCCTGGAAAGGGCTTTGGAGAGTCTACAAAATATGTCAGAGTTGGTAAGAAAAAAATCATATGTTTGAAACACCACCAAATTAAGTCAGGAAGTACTACAAATGATTCCTGTTCCTCTACTGGTGTAGAGAGATCTGCAGACAATCAAGAGATCCAGTCACAGATCTCCTCAACAGTAGAATTTATCCTCAAAGGTTTAGTATTTATAATCCTATTATTTTCTAATCCTATTATTGTAATGTTTGGATGAATTGAATGTATTTCCTCCTTAATCTCTGTGTGATCTCACATATTTCCCGTCAATGATGACTTCTGGCTGACCCTACAAATACTTTGTCCTTCAATACTTAAAAATAAATTGCCAGAATAGTTAGGAACATTGTATTTTCTGCAGATGCACCTTGCTGTTAGATAATGTCCCTTGACAAAGCTAATACTTATAAAATACTGTAGAGGTGTTTGATCCTCACCTGATTTCCATTCAGTTCATGTATTTTTGCTTTTTGCTTGCTCAGTAAGTGGCCACTGTGATGCAATGTTTATTTTAAAATCACATTTGTGACTGTACCTGGAATAGAAGGATATCTACAGGGTTTTTACATATAGTACACAGACTAAAAATGCTATGCAACTTTGAATTGCATGGATTTAATGCTATTTAAGGGTTTAACAGTGACATCATAAATCACAAGAAGGTATGAATTAATTTATATCCTACCATAAGCCTAAGATAACATTATAGCCTCAATTTTGAAAGTTGATTATTTTTGCATTTCCTTTGCAATTACGTTTTCATTTACTATGCCACCCTCTAACTCACTTGCTTTTTTGTCCTTTTGCCCTTTTTCTATCATCTCCTGTTTCTACTTTTCTTTTCCATCATGATCCAGAATGTCCTACTCGAATGAGGCATACAGTGTTTATATAAACAGGTGTATTTTCTGCCAGCAACACCCACTACACATCAGAGAGGAACTAAGAAGTTAAGGGCATAAAAAACAGAACAATCAGGCCTCATGACCTGAGTCCCCTTGAAACTCACAAGAAGAATGTCAAAATAATGAAATATTTAGGTAAAAATTCAAAAACAAGTTATGAGATTTGCTTGTACTTGACAGCAGTGTGTTTAATTCTACTACCAACATACTATCAGAGAAGTATTTTCCCTTGTGATAGTTATGTAAATTCTAGTTATGATCTCCTGCAAAGAGTTGAGGCTTCAGTTCCTCTGTAAAGTACAAATTGATAGAAGATAAACTTCCTTTTTCTGTTCATCTACCCAGAAGATCCACAAGGACAGTAGCATGTGAATTATACTGGTAAGACAGATAGATCTGGCATACATTTAGCTGGCCAAATTTACTTTTTCTCTGTTTTGTTTAACAATAGCACATATTTGATATCAGAATTCTACAAAATTAAACATTTTACATTGATTATTTACAAAGTATTCTCTTATTGGAAGAAGGCTATGTAAGCAAATTATAAATGCTTCCAGTAAAATAAGCTTGCTCAAAAAAACTAGGATGACCAGGACAAGAGGCAATGCACAAAAATTAAAACACATGAAATTCCATCTGAAACCAAGAAATCACTTTTGTATTGGGTGGGTTGTGGTCACACCCTAGACCAAGTTGCCCAGAGAGGCTGTGGAGTCTCCGTCCTTTGGGACATTCAAAGCCTGAGTGGACATGGTCCTGGGCAACTGGCTCTAGGCGTCCATGCTTGAGCAGGGAAGGTTGGACCAGATGATGTCCAGAGGTCTCTTTCCACCTCAACCATTCTGTGATTCTGTGATTTATAAATAAGGCCTGCGTTGTCTGTGTCCCAGAAAAAAAACAGGAAATCTTGTTTATTGTAGTTTGGTTTGTAGGTGCTTGCTTGGCTCATAATTTAATGGAGTAGAACTTTCTCTTTTTTGCTCATAGTCTACTTGTATAAATTACAACAAAAAATGCCTGCTCTTGTAATAGCTTTCTTCTGGTTTTTTTTCCCCCCAACTTACTGTGCCTGTGTTCAGACATTACACTCCAAGAGTTTGTTCCACAGGTTCTCAGTAATAAAACTAAAGAGGTACAGATGAATTACAGGACTTAAAGCTTTATTTCAAGTCACTATTGATATTCCAGTTCAATCCCACTTCCACAGTGGCAATTTCTAACTAGTAATGAAGAAATATATTACTACTATCAAAAGTAGTCTCTGTCTCATAAGAAGGTCACCCTTGGCTCAGGCTGCACAACTAAATATCATGTTGGTCTACGGAACTTACTCCTGTCTTAAACTAGCAGGGATATGAACTCTGGAGCTTCTCAGGAGGTATTGAGCTCTTAGGTGATATTGCATAGCACCAGGAAATTTTGTCATAGGTACATCTACAAAAGAGGACAACTAGGTTTCCCTAAACTGCTAGGTGGCACAGACTGCAGTTCTTCAACTGACCTGTCACTTATATGACATTGTAAGGCAGATGATACTCATTTTTACCTGCTTCTAACAGAAAAAAAGTTCTCACATGTTCCCATGTAGGGGTAGGAAATCATCTCAGCTGAAGGAAGTCAATGAAATAGCAGGAGTGTCTGTGGGACACTGCAGAAGTTCTCTTGCAGAAGAAGTACAGGCAGATGAAGACTTAAATGTTTGATGTTTAGAGATAGCAAGGGAAGGTTACATAAAGAATAAATTCAGAAGGAATATCTAGGGACAGAATAACAGTTTCATTATGGGTAGAAAGTAAAAAAAATCCCACCAAAAAGGAGAAATGCGGACTTCAGTTTGGGGAGATACCCTACTGAAAGTGATGGACCTTTTAAACGTCACTGAGAGAGTGAGTGTATATGTCTTCATGGTTTCTCAGTTTTCTTTCCCTCTGCTTGTTGACTTATATCTTTCTTATCTAAAGTTCCCTACATAGAAATGTTCAGAATGACCTTATTACATAAAAATAAAATAAAACCTTATAAGACAATTTTCAATGGGAAATGAGCAAGAGAATATTGGACAGCAAAGAGTTAGAGGAAATATCTTCCTATAGGAGTTATAAAAGATTATGTTAATTAATACCCTCAAAACCCATGTATCTGGGTTTTGCAGATGTCTGTGTAGAAGATGACCATTGCCTGTTTCTTCATCCGAAGCAGGATCTCACAGGAAGCCTGCTCAAAATGAATTGTGAAAAGGCTCCAAATATTATTATCTGTTTATTTATTTATTTACTATTAAATAGCTAATTAATATTGATTATGAAACAGCTGCAAAATTATTTCAGAACTACCAGGGTCTCTGCAGCAAAATCCAATGCTAGCAGTACAATAGTCCAAAAAAATCTATCTTACAAAACACTTGACTGAATGGGCAAGTATAAATACGCCACATGTTTGCACTCAAAACACCACAAGATTAAAAGCTGGGCTTCAAAGAGCTCCTTTGAAAACACAACATAGTGGTTTCGATTTTTCCTTACTCAGAAACAAACTCGGTATTCAAATTGTCTTCTGACATTCCTCATACTGTGCCACATGTGGACCAAACTTCTGCACAGTCCTGACGAGGTTGGCTGTATCTTACTGCTAGAGTCTGCACAGAAGATATATCTTTTTATGATTAGTAAACACTTGGGACAGACCAAGCATTAATGCAGATTCACAGGCTAAACTTGCTGATGCTCCTTTATCTGAAAATAGGCATAAGCCTAGGAAACACAGTTTTCCAGAAAATGTTTATGTTGCAGTGCTTTGCAAAGCGTAGTTAGACTGAAAGATCTTTGAGGTTGTGTTGTTGGATTGTTTGTTTCTTGGGTTCTGTGGTTGTTTGTTTGTTTGTTTGTTTGTTTTTGTTATAGATAATGTCAAGTTGAATAGTGACTTCACATTTGACTGGGGCTTTTAGGTGCTACCAGTACGTCAATAGCAAATAACACAACTCAGTGACATCCTTTCACTATGCTGATCTCCACCCCAAGTATCCTTGTGTACAGATGGTGTGGAGATTCAGTCTTTTATTGATCTCCCTCTTCTTTAAGTTTTTCAGTAACATTGGATAGAATTAATTACTTAGGGAAATTGTTTAGAGAAGCAGATTACTGCAGAAATTAAAAAAAAAAAAAAAAAAGCTGTGGGAAAAGTACTTTCCAGCGTCCAAACTGATGTCTATGTCAAGTAGGTATTACTAGCACTTCTAAAAAAATACCGAAACCAAGGTGGAAAGGAAAAGTAATTTGTCTAAAAGCCACAGAAGGAGTAAGTTTCAGAGCTGGGACTATAGCTCTGGAAATGCTGGTCACTGAGGACCACACTTCACCTGGCTTCCCTGCCAGAGAATGAGGGGACATACTAAATAGCAAATATCTGCTGTTTTTATAACTGCAGTGCTGGGACTCTTCTCATCTGGGAGCAGGTCGGTTTTTCTTCTCACTGCATGATTACCACAAGCATATCAATGAACTTGCTGAGTCAGTTGGGAAGGTGTCAGGACAGGAACAATACAGAGCAGTAATTAAGAATAATTAAGAAATAAGGACTCTGGAGGGAACATTTCATCGTGAGCTTTCTCGCCATAAAAGTCCCTTCTTTTTCTCACAGTCTAGCACCCATAACTGCTGCATCACCTTTGCAACACGCCCAGATGTTGCACTCAAAACATCAAGAAAACAGTGCAAGTCTGGACCCTTCCCATCCCTCCCAATGTATACAGTATTTACTACTGATCCAAGTAGCTATGTTGTTTAACTGCTTAAATATTGTAGGACTTGCAGTCCCCCAATCTATGTTCAACGTCCCCAAGTTAAATCAGTGGCAGTGCTTATTAAATATCAGGATTTGATCTATCTGGAGTCAACAGCTGAACAGCAGACACATCAAAATCTGAGCAACAATGACCTCAGAGCTATGTATATTTATCATGTGCTGGATTTCCTGGCACACTGAAGCCAAGGGGGAAAAAACCGCTGAACTAGTCCAGCTCCAAGGTTAATACTCCAATTAAATCACTGACTTTAAAAAAAATTTAAATCTGTGACTCCAAGTTGGAAAGCATTTCACAACTTTCCTGTCTTAACAGTGAGGAATGTTAATGAGTCCTAGGTAGGAGCTGCAAGTAAACGGGAAGGTGCTTCTCAGCAGCAGGAAATTCTTGTCCGTATATTCATAGGGGCACAAGGAAGCATCTGCTGCATATGGGAAATATATGTTCAAGAAAAACTTAGCAAGAAGCAGCTGAGAAAAGGGGCAATTCACCTGTCAGATGGATGACTTCATGACCACAGTTTTGCTCTCCTGCATCTTAGTAGTCCCACTGTTATCTGGGGTAGACACTGCATAGGGGAATAGAAAGTGTTTCTGGTGATCTGCATGTTATAAACCAGTTGGTAAACTGGGATGTGGATGTAGAAGATGCTTTGATGGGGAAAGCACCTCTAGGCTGGAAGCTGGAGCACTTCTGTCTCTCTTCCAAGTTTGTTTTAAAATCTAGTCTTGAAAAACAAGTGTACTGTGAAATGTGCACATATACTCTGAAGATGTGAGAACTCATAGGATGCATGGCAATGTTTTCTGAAGAGGGGAAGATCTTTCAGGGTCAATAAGCCAAGTCATGCATCTGCAGTAGGGCAACAAAAAAAGGAAAGCTCTGTCTTGCTCTTCCCACAGTCAAACATATGATGGGGCACTGCTTTTCCTTCCCCCTCTCACTTCAGTACCCCCAAAACAGTTTCATGACTTCGCAGTTCAAGATTTAGGCCACAGTGTTGGCAAAACCCAATGACAATGCATGAAAAACAACACAGCGATGTTTCTGCCTATCTGAACTGTCCATTTATTTGGCTCTCTCTAAAAATGTTGGGTTGTGTGAGGCTAAATTTCCCTTCTCTAAATCTTACAACTTAGCTGTGGCTGAAAAAAAAAAAAAAAAAGACTTCCACTACAGGGATCTGCCCAGCTAATTGACCCAGGTGAAATGCAGCATGGTAAATCCTTGCTACATCCGCAAAACAGCCCAACCTATGATTTTTTTTTTCTTTCTGTTATATATTACATATTTCATGGATATGATGAGATAGGTGTGGAGTATATTGATTTTCCACTTATCACCACACATTCCCAGGGTACTCAGACTTTGGTGTCACTATTATGCAGCTGATGCATACCTCTGTATTTAGCTCTCATCAGACTAAAATGGTTGCAGAGCTTGACTTTCTCATTGTTAACTAAGAAAAGAAGCTGAACTGGACTGTGGAGCCATCCATCATCTAGTCCCTGCCCACCGACTGCTGGAAGCTTGTGCCTCGAGCAGGGTGGTTATCCTGAGTCTGAACTGAGACACGTGGTTGTGTTTCTGGTCCCAGGGACCAACAAGAACCGGAAAGGAAGATGGGCTTTTTTATTCCCTAGTCTGGCTCTTAATCAATAAGAGAGAAAAGCGGATTTGTAAATGGTTGCTTAAATTTGCAAATAGATCATCTCTTTGTGCGTTAAACAAATGGAAACAGGAGAGCTGTATCTGCAGCAGGCTGGATGTCAATACATGTGCTCAAGGACAAAAGTTATTTGTTTTTTTGGGGAAAAAAAATTAAATAAATCTGCTGCTTTAGAGCTGCAATATCCTTTCTTGTCCCCTTCAGGTGCCTCAGGGCCCTGCACAGCGATAGCCCTGCCCTGTGGATTCCTGCTCGCAGGATCTCTCCGTACCGTAGAGCCTCCATCTGCCTGGGAGACCAAAGATCCACCCTCAGCCTTGCAGGAGGCTGGTGATCTTCCCCTGCCTACCAGCAGCACCCTGGCTACCAATGTCCCCCCTCCTTTACAGAAGCAGGACTGTTTCTGCTCAGGAAAGCATGTGCGGAGCATTCCTCTAATGCCTTCCGTAGGTGGGCTCGCGCTGGGTGACCAGAACAACTGTTGGCTGAGGTCAGCCAGCCAGGAAAACAATAATGTCTCCAGCCTCCCGAGTGCTGTAACTCTAACATCAGGATTAAGGCTGCTGCACTGTACTCGGGACATTACGTCTCTTGCAGCTGACCTCAATCAGCAGCCATGTAGACCACCCGGGGGAGAGGGAGTGGAAGGGGTACAAAAGGTTTTATTAAACCCAAAAGAACAAAAGGAAGAGAGCCTTGAACCCTCCAACAAAAGGAGGAAAGTTCTCGTATGGCAGGAAGCCAGGTGATATTTTTTTTAAACAGCTTTTTCCCCTCCTTTGTACTTCAGCCGCTAAAACCTGTCTCATATCTGCAGCTGCATGGGGGAGATCCTCCAACCTAACTCCCCTGACTTAAAAAAAAGTATTAATCTTGCAGCTGCTAATAGAGAGCAAAGGGAGACAGAAGGAGAGAGGGAGAGTTTCCCTGAACTAAGTAGTGCAGGATGTAGGAGGAATTAGCTTGAGCCTTCCCTTGCTTGTATGCGCTCATATTTTCATGCCACCATAACCAGTCCTGGTATGGCCACTGTTGTAACACCATCTACCAAAGCGTAGGTGGGAAGTGTTAGTACAAAGATGCGGTATGTATTAGTAGTACTATTGCGGCAATTGGTGGTGGCATTGTGGCTCTGAGCAAGAGCAGTAGCGTTATAACTGAAAAAAAGTGACTCTTTTTTGGTGGGGAGGTTTTTGTGGTCTGGGTAAGTATTGCAATGGAAGAGGTTGGAGTAGGTAAGCATTTAATATCATCTCCAGGGCTCTTCAAAATTCAGCTGCGAGCCCATGATTTTTGGTATTTCTAAGGGGCTTCACAGGGGGAGCTTTCCTCAAATCCTTGGACAGATTTACTTCTTGGCTAGGCACCATTGACAACACATTTTAAGAAATACCATTAAAGCTTTTTCAATCTTAGTGACTCAGCTTTTTTGAGGAAAGATAGCCTTATGTTAGGTGAATGTGCTGTTGATAGTAATTACCATTACAATGATCACTAAAATTCATACCATAGCGATGCCTAGTGCTACATATACCCACAGAAGGAGAAGTAAAATGTAGATGTTATACAAAAGGAAATTAAGACACAGAAATCCAGATTCATCTTAGCTAATTTTAGGTATGTAACAGAGGAACTTAATTAGAATTGCAGTTGTCCTCATCTTCCCAGCTAGTCACTGGAGAAAGACAGGCACATCAAAGGGCAAATAAACCTATATTTTAAATCTGAATTGCCTCTCAGAGGTCCCTCTCTCTCCACTGACAAGCAAGAGAACCTAAAGCAATTACTATCTTAATTAGATGCCTCTGTTATATACCTGAAGTGAGTCTGGGATAAATTGGACCAAAGAAACTAAATGACTGTCCAACGAACATGAGGCAAAGCATGTGGCCGGGAGCCAGTCCTAGTCCATTGCTTGATTACAAATAACATTATTTCACATCTATCCCTTTAAAGTCCGCTGCTGAATTACACAGGCTTCACTCATACAAGCCTCAGGAAATGTTTAGTTAAACTAACAGTGAAGTAATTTTTTTTTTTTTTTTTTTTTTTTTTTTTTAATGCTCTTATCTTTATTACAGAATTCAGAAACTTCAGTCTGGAGGAGCTGTGAATTTTCTAATGGTGACAGGCATCAATAAAAAGAACAGAAAGAAAATCAGTCAAACAACTATAAGAATAATTGCTCTGTAAGGTAACGATTATAAAATAAATGATCAGGAATTGTATCCATTGGATTTTCAACTTGCTCATTTTTAATAGGATAGGAAAATATAAAACCTGCATTGAAAATGATAACATTGATGTAATTAGTAGCACCGAACTGGTGAGAAAAAGCTCTCACAGAAGGTTTATATCTTGCAGCATAATGTCCAATAACACAAAAGACAGTGATTTTTTTTTTTTAAATTTTATTGCAAGAGCTGCTGGATCATCCAAAGCAGGGTGTACCTCTAATTGTCTGATGCCTGGACCCAGCAAAAAGATCTCTGAAACCTTGAAATTAGTGGAATACTTTTCCCAGAGTCTGATGAAAACTGTCTGTTATCCTTACCCCTAAATGTAGCAGGTTATAAAAAGACAAGATTGCTATGTTCAATGAAAGAAAGTTTCCCCTTTGAAAATGATTATGGTATAGAGCTGGTTGACCTTAGGTAGACCAGTTAACCACTTCATTTGGGTGATAAGTTAATAGCAAACTGGAATGGGGATCAAAAACTTGTTCTCAGTAGAGGAAAGTTCCCATATGAGACAATTTCTCTTGCTCTGGCCTTATTCTGCCACATGGTTGAGCAGCAACATTTGCAACATTTGGAGAATCCTTCTGGTTGACACCTTGCAGATGGTAGGTGTAAAGGGGTCATTAAAGGACCACTTCACAAGCTTTCGTGTGAGAGGGACAGAAAAGAGGGAAGGGTTCTTCCAGAAGGGGCAGGAAGACACATGTCTTCTGATGGGGCAGAAGATGCCCCAGTCAGACTTGGTGACCTGCAATGCCACAGTTTAATACACAAAGCTGCCTAAATTTTGGAAAAAGCTTTAAAGCAGCTCAAAGCTGGGGGAGAAACGTGTTCTGAGTCCGTGAAGGGCTGCAGAATTTCCTATACCTGAGACAATCATCTGCTGAAGAAACAACACCGTGCCATGCAGGTGTTATGCAGGATAACACCTTCATGCAGATGTGACATTGGACCAACCAGGGGTGTTACTGCCCGGATCCGCTCCTCACAAGAAAGGAAGAACTGGTTGGGGGTGTACTAATCAATGGCAACTGTGGTTGTAATGACCATGTTATAGCAGGGTTCATGATCCCGAGGGGATTAATAAGGGCAAGAACCTTAGCAGGCTTCAGCTTGCTCAGGGAACTAGTGGATTGGATCCTGTGATAGGCAACTCCGAAGGGTAAAGGAGCTCAGGAGGGCTGGCAGGTCAACCTCCTCCAAACAGAAATATTATGTATCCCAATACTCAGGAAAATTAGATTTATCAGGAGCTTGCCTTGGCTAAACTGGGAACTGACAGCAGAACTCCAAAGAGGACATATACAGGAGGTGGAAGCAGGGTAAAGCCAATGCTTAACTAGACTTGAAACTTAGCAAGGGATGTCAAGGGCAAGAAGAAAAGCCTCTATGGATACATTAACAGGAAATCCAGGCTGCTGAAAGAGGTAAGTATTTTAGTGACAGTTGACATAGATAAGGCTGAGGTACTCAGAGTCTTCTTTGTTGTGTTATTTACCTCCCAGGCCTTTGTGCCTAGAGACAGGGTTCAAGAAAACAGGAGCAGGCATTAGCAGAAGTGCTCAGATCCCTGAGTCAGGGTTCTCCTGAGAATCTCAGCCCAAGCAGCCCTGTGGGACCAGATAGGGTATGTTCAAGGGTGTTGAGAGAACTGATGGCATTGTAAGGTCACTCTCTGCTATGTTTGAAGGGTAATGGAGATTGGGGGAGGGCTTTGAAAGGGGACAGAAAGGCGAAGTTGCACCTATCTTCAGAAAGGGAAAGAAGTGTGATCCAAGAAAGTACAGGCTGGTGAGTCTATGAGGCTACTGAGAGGGTAAAATCAGTCTCCTTTTTGAGGTACATAGTGGGAGAATGAGGGACAACAGTCATAAATTGCAATAGGTTGCTGACACTATATGTAAGTAGAATTTCACTAGAGGTATAACTAAGCCTTGAGCTCTGTCCTTGGTTTCCCAGAGAGGTTGTGGAACCTCCATCACTAGAGTTTTTCAAGACCTGACTGAACAAAGCACTGGGACACCTACCCTGAGTTCACTGTTGACCCTGCTTTGAGACAGAGAATAGAACATATGACTTGCCAAGATTCTTCCCAACCTGAATATTTCTGAGTTTTTATGATGATGCAAAACCATATGCATCTGATTACTGTTACACAAGGGAAATGCTGAGCTCATGGAAATAAATGATGATTTGAAATTATCCAGTGTAGAAAGGATGGCAGTTGACTGAGGGACTACAGAACAACCTTGTAAGATTGTGTGACTGAGCAATAAAATGCTACATGAAACTGAATGGAGAAAAATGTGAAGTGATTCACACGGAAAAAAGATCCCAGTTTTACTCATGAACTGATGGGCTCTGACCTAAATGTTACCCTACTAGAATGGTATCTTTGGGATGCATTGCTGAGATATTTGCATGAAATCGTGAGCTTAGAGTTTGGTGGCAATCAGAAAAGCAAAGCACATGCTAGGAAATGGGGAAAAAAACCCCAGATACTATCATTGTGCTCACTCACGTCCTGAATACTGTTTGCAGTTCTGGTCTCTTTCTCTACAAAATATGTAGTGGAATTGCAAAAGGTACTTATAAGGGCCAAATGGATGGTCAATAGTGCAGAATAGCTTCCATATGAAATATCACAAAGTAGAAGTCTGGAAAAGAGAGCACGAGGGTGGGAGAGATTTGATAGAGTTCTCCAGGCCATGAGTAGCATGGAGAAGGTGAATACAGACTGACTATTCACCGTCTCTTCTAACATGGAAAAAGAGGCACCAAAGAAGCAAAAGTCAAAGGAAACAAAAGAAGTTATGGCTGGAAAAAAACCTCTACTTGCCAGAGAACACCAGAGAAGCTGTAAGTTTATGTGGGCTCAAGTGAGACTGAGCAATTTCATAGAAGAGGAATCTATTGAGGATTATGTAGAATTTACATAACATTTACATAAAAATACCTTCTAACTCGGGAAGTCTCAGTGAAGGCTGGGAGAGTACTAAGGGAACTAACACATGTATTTGCTGTCTTCTTTCTCTTTCCTGGACATCCCTTATGGCTGCTTCTAAATGGGCAATGACCATTGAGAAGACCCAGCATGATCATGAAACTTCTGCCATTATTACAGCAGCATCTTCCTCTTATGGAGATGTTGATAATAAGTGAGAAGTCCTCCTATAGAAGGATGTGGCTACTCACATAAACCCATATTTAGTGACAAACAGTTTAGGGTTTTGAGGGTATGTGGCAAAATTTAGTGAGAAGTCAATTCGGTTTGTCTCTTCAAACAATTTGCAGGAAGGGATTATCTTTAAATAGCACCCATGGACTCTATCCAGGCAACAACATAATCCATTAAAAACAGTTACAGGTAAAGCAGTTCCCCTGAATTAAATATTCCCCTATTTTTAGATCAGATGTTTGTGAATACATTGCTTTATCATTTGTAAAATATATTTTTCTGGCAATAATTGAAAAATGCAAGGAAAGACTAATCATCATTATTTAACCAGTTCTGCCTTACAGAAAGCACTATGAACTCCACATAGAACCTGGTTTCATAGTATTCCTGTTCCAAAAAAGCTCATAAACACCAACCTTGGCTGCAGTTCCCTAGTTAGAACTGCACATTTCCTTAACTGTTTAGCAGTCCAGTTTCGAGACACAGTATTGCACAAAAAAATAAAAAAGATAAGTGAACAGTTATAGGCCTTTACTAATTTGCTATCCCTTCAAATGAATATACTTTTGGCTTATGTGTATATAAACCCACAAATCTAACTGTTAAAGTTTTCCTGTGGACAAAATAACACTTTCTCAAGGGTTGGTACAAAACTGTGGAACTAAATCCGACAAAATGAGTCTGAGGACCTTTGCAAACATCACCAGCCTGTTCTTCCAGCTCAAGATGCATCTCAACATCTTGGTTCTCCAAGATAAATATTACATTGTGTATTAAAGAATAACAGCAACCCAAACCCTATGAAAAGCAAAACCCACTTTGAACGCTTATTTCCAGGAGGGAGATGGGAGACAAAATGGACCACCAACACCAGTCAGATATTGTTTTTTTCAGCACTGACTGAAGTTGCTCAGATATCCTACTGCTGTGAACAGAAAAGGAACTGAATAAAATAGAAAACAAACAAATAGACAAACATAAAATATTGAAAGGTTGTGTAAAATTAGATCTGGCAGGAACAACAAATTTAGGCAAAGCAGTTTCTGATTTTTTGTGACCATCATTATTCCCCTATATATGTGTGTGTATACATGTGTGTACAGTACAGTAAAACGCTTGTATGAAGCA
The DNA here is from genome assembly GCF_964188355.1 of Buteo buteo. Taxonomy (NCBI): domain Eukaryota; kingdom Metazoa; phylum Chordata; class Aves; order Accipitriformes; family Accipitridae; genus Buteo; species Buteo buteo. The sequence goes on along the minus strand of NC_134204.1, from coordinate 85,756,694 downwards.
GTCATTATAAAATGAAGGCATTTTTCGTATTTTTGCCACACTTTCTATGTATAAGTTCACACATTATGTTAATTTACGTTATAGCTAAATTGTGTGTACAAAAATTAAATACCTTCCCCAGTTAAGTTAGCATGGGTTTTGGCTTTCTGTTTGCTTAAAAGCAAGCTGCCTGGCCAAATCTGTACTTGCCCTTCTGCACTGTATTTTTTGAAAAAGAACAAATGCAGCAGATATTGCAGATGATTCCTACCCTACTTGTTGCAATCCCCAGTTCTTTAATCTTATGTCACAGCTGAAGGTTAGGTTGACCCATGTGATTCTCAGTAAAACAAGTGGTGGGGGAAAAAAAGCTAAGGAGATTCTTGTGATAAACCGTGTTTAATTCTATTTTGGAGAAAACAATCATCTCTCTCAGTAGGATGATGGCTGAAAACTGCAAAATCTCACACAAATACACAGTGCTGTATCATTCTTGGTTTAATAAAAACAATTTATATGCAGGGTAGTGAACATGAGGAAAGTTATGGAAAACATTTCTCACCCAAGGACAGAGTACCAGATGTGCTAAGACTTATGGGAGCAATCAAAGGTGGCCAAGGCTCTGCTGTGGGCCTTATTAAGTTAGACTGTGATCCAGCACCTTCAACTTATTAAGCTGTCAGGAGTTTCAGTGATTAAAACCAAAGAAAGGTCAGTCACAGACCTTCAGCATTTCCCTGGACTGGTATTTTCTTTTAGGCCTTAGACCCTAATGAAGACACTTCACTCGATAGGTGGATTTTTTTAAATTGGTCTTTTGAGCTGGATTTGTCCATAGCTTGAGAAAATCTTCAATAGGTTTTGCTTCCTCAGAACTCTGCATACAGTTATCAAAAATCCCAACCAATAGCAAGAGATGAGGCCTTATAGGATGGCTTTGCATATCATCACCGTGGAGATCAAAGGAACAGGTTAATGGGGATCTGGAGAAGTTTAATTATGTCCTAGGTAAGGAACGAGGGTTAGTGGCTGTAGGTGGGGCCGTTATAAATAAGCTTTCAAAGCTCTGATAGCTGAAGTCTAATGTTTGTAAAAGGTATAATAAAACTAGTATTTCTTATGGATTTAAGGTTGCCAAAATCAACCCGCTAGTCCTAAAAAGCCACACGGCAGGAACAGACATAATGTGCTCCAGGTACAAGCTATGTCAATGCTATTTTCTGAGCCCTTCTCTAGTGGGTTAAAGGTTGTTGTTTCATCTACAGGGACATATATTACTGCTTACAAATCCATATTTATAATACTGCTATGAAGAGTTGTTTAATTCTGCCTCTTCATCTCTGGATATCTGATGTGGTTAAAAAGTTAGCAAACATGCAGAACTCTCTTAATATGTTTTTTTTTTTCCTTTGATGCTACCTATATTGGTTTCAGTGGCATATTTAGGCTGGACTAGTACTTCTGCAACACATAAGCCCCTTGTTCTCACAAGCTTTTAATGCAGCTGTAATGCTATACTCTGGAAGCCTGGCGCACAGTAACTTGTGTTTATTTTACAATATTAATGTATTAAAATCAGGCTGCCTGTTTTCATGCTACACAAGATAAGGAAAGAAGCTTTTGTACCCTTTACGATCTAACAAACAAAAAATACCACCTTGTTACAAAGCAGAACATGATCATTCTGCTCTGCTAAGATTCATACCCTTTTGGTACCCTCTTTCATTTTCTTTCTAAAATTGTTGAGTATTAAGTGTTCCAAGATCATTGGGACACCTTTGTAGTCATTTTTAATATAGCCTTTTATATGGATATAACAATATTCATTATCGTATGGTGAATCAATATGAAACTAAAAAGAAATTTACATGATAGGTTTTAACACTCAGGATGAGAAACTGCGAAGTAGTTAATCCTATTAATTTAAATAAAATGTGCGTTTCCATCATCTCTAGATGATTCTGTTCTCATGCTATAATTCTGCTTTTTACTCAGTGAATTACAGGACCCCCACAGGAACCCACAGGGTTGCATGGAAATCCTGCTTGAGTGGGGCTGGGGGTGGGGGAGAAGATTGCTAGGAGCAGCGGTTGTGTTTGTCATGGAGTGTCACATCAGGTGGATGCTCCTGCCAAAACATTTTTAGGGTGGCATCTGCCACGTTGAGGTGATGACAGAAGGAGCAGGGGCGTTATTCTTTTTACCTATCTCCCTTTTAGCTCATGAAACAGCCCTCCGAGGAACAAAGATTGATTTGCGTTTGCTGCAGCTACGGTCGGGACTGAAATCTCATCTGTAACACCCAGTTGTGGTTTGTTCTTTTTTATTCAGTTGTTTACCAACTTTAGAGAAATATTTCTGGTGTTTTAAAGCTGAGCTTGACTTTTAATTTATAATTAATATATCTGTAAAAACCTGCATATCCTGCAGTATACACTGGGAATTAGAATACTAAAAGCCTTTGCCTCCACAAAGTTGGTGAGGACAATGTACCATTATCTTCTACCAGTCCAGCTGATTTCATCTGGTGTTTGGCCACAAAATTTCAGTAAAATTTCTGGCCTTTGCTGGAACTACAGGATACTCTGTCAAATTTGACTAATTACCCAAGGGTTCACATCAAGTCAAAGGACATGGCTACTGAAATGTGGATAGCTTCCTGCATCTGGAAAGACCTTGGTTCATGCCACACTGTATTAGTCTAACAGAGCAGAATGATGCCTTCACAGCTGCTCGGCCTGATAAATGCAATGCATTAGAGAAGAATGGACAAATAAATACCTACACTACCTGCCTAATAGGCCAGAATAGGTTCTTTAGATCTATTCTACTATTTATCAGATAAATAATTTTTCAAAGCTGCGCTAGGCGGTTTAATAAATATTTTTTATTTTCTAAAGACTCTGGGTCCCTTATTTTAGGATTTATTTTCAGGCAGATAAAGGGTAATGAAAATTTTCCTTTTTTTCAAGTTGGGAGTTTCTTGTGCAAACTAAGTGAATCTTCTTTTAAAAAAACCCATTACTATAGCTGAAGACCTTGAGCTTCTGAAACAAACAGATGGACACAAGAAAATCAACATAAAGTTTGACATTCCATTTCAGTATGAAGTCACAGCCTACTGACTTTTTAATATGACAGGAAACCTATTATTAATAGTTCTTACTTGCCAGAAAATCCTACCAAGATCCTTTTGTGATAAGTAAATGAAGCTGAACCAAAATGTCATGGCAATGGCTTGAAGAACAATTGGAGGAAGATATCACTGAGATATATAATAAACAAAAAGGGAGAAAGTACCTTCCAGAATGACTAAAGCAGCTCCTCATGTAATTGTGCAGGACTTGGAGACAGCCAACTTAAGGGTCAGCAGGGAAAGGACAAAAGATCTCTGCATGTGTGCATCTAGGGGAAACAGTTCTCTTCCCCTGGCTGATCTGAAGCTGTTTTTTCAGAGGCTATCACTTCATTGGTGATTCAGAGTAGGATTGAAAATATGGTGACACATACAGAAAATGTTCATACTTCTCAACACCTTGCAAAATACAATGTGTATTAGGTTTTGCCTAGTGAAGGAGGTAGTTTGCAGTGTACAAAACCTCTTAGAGAAAGAGGATAACCAAGTTCAAAAAAGCTGGTAACTTACATCTGAAATGCTCTTCTACCTCATTATAAAGGAAAGCTTATATATCCAACACACATATAATGAAACTATTATGGACTATGTTTGTGATGTTTCCAAGACAGTTACTGTCTTTTCAGTCCTGTCTAATAACCAGCTCCATCCTGGAATTAAGTTGATTAAAATATAAATGAAATTCTATGATTTTTTTTCCTGCACTATCCCATGGTTGGGGTTTCTTTTGGGAAATGCAGCAAAAAAGGCATGTGTCTGACATTGAATTTTTTTTTTTTAACTGAACACCTTCACTGAGACCCAAACATTTCAAGTGTTACAGGAAATATTAAAATGGAGATTCTTTTAGCTTTGAGACAAGATCAAGCAGCCTTACATCAAATAGCAGCTTGTAATACAGGCTTATGAGGGGGTTAGAGTAGATATCATTCATACTTTAATTAACTCAACTTCCAGCTGTGAGTACATACAGGATATTTCCCTGACAGGTACAGCTTCCCATTGAAGTCCTTGCCCACCCAATTCTGTTAACCAGTAGCCATCGTGGTGTTTAAAGCAGCTATTTTTCTTTTTCTTTTAAAGCTCATGTTTAATGTGGTGTTCAGTAATCATATAAAAGACCTGTGACACAAGCTACAGATTGCTATTGCCATTGAGCTGGGATGGGGCTCTGTGTGTTTATTGTATTTAATGTTACAACAGGTGCCTTAATAACTTGGAATTGTCTTCTGATGCTCTACATAACTGAAGAAAGAGGTAATAATTCAGGGGCAGCAGAGAGAAAAGATTCCTCTAATCAACTGAAAATTGTTGCCTTCCTTTAAAAATGATACTTTTTAAAAAAGTCTTTTAAAAAAGATACTTTTTTAAAAAATCTAAAAAGAATTTTTAAAGATAAACCACTATGAACCACCTGCTGCTGGCAGCCATATTTCCAATTTCCTATACTGCCTATGTAGCAAATTTGTTTTAATGCTAGGATGTGATTTCTGAGTAGTTTATAAACACTTTTAACTTATGGATAAAGACATCTGATTTCTCTCAACATTTTGATTAAATGTTCTGTCCAAAACCTCTGTCAAGAAATCTCATCATATGAGTTTTCAGAAATCCAGACTGAACTTCAGGGATTCAGCTTTTGTCTGATATGTCATTAGGCCTTCATAATTAATATGATGTTATTTCTATTTTAGAGAAAACATTTTAGGTCTTCTTCAAATGTTTTTTGAGAAAAAATATTTGGTCATTACCACTTGCAGCTGTAGGAATATAGTTTTACATATGGAAGCATACTGTTCAAATTTAATTCCCAGAAGTGTGCAGTTTTTTCATTCTTTACTCAATGCTGCTTTTGAAATAGACCAAATTGTCTGTTCCTTTTAAAGACTGATGGATGTTTACCCCTTGCAGAGCAAGACAGCTCTCACATATGCCTGCTGTACTTTTTTTTGCCATACCAGGTCTGTGCCATGCATGAGAGCCATTCAGGAGCATAGGAAGATGACTCTGGCCCTGTGTTGCAAGGGGGTGAGAATTTTGCAAACACCCCTTCTCCCCAGAGCCATTGTATTTTCTACACTCACTGTTGGCAGGTTACTCTGAGAGGTGAAATTTGGAATTTGTGTTTGCAAGCGTGTGTGCCCACAGTGCTGAGGAAGAGTCGGGGCCGAATGACTAGAGGGTCCATGATGGAAAAAATCCCAAACAAAATCACTTTTGCCGTGAAGTTAATAGCATAACTCCTGCTAAGCTTTAACAGGAATAGAGTTTTACCTCCATAGCCTACAGACCCCTCTGTAATGTGTGCACAAGGCTCAAAGCCCTTTTTTTGGCCCAGGGCCTCAAAAAGTTCTCATGGAAGGACGGCAGAGGTGCTGCGTGTGGCGAACAAAGTTGCCTGGCTGGCATCCAGCTGAACGTGCAAGTTGCTCACGGAAATGTTGTGTTTAGCTTACCCTAAAGGAAGGGGTAACACACTTCATTTCCAGTTCAGAACTTCAAAAGTGCATTTGCTGGCTCTGGGTGCAGGTAGAGGCCACTTTTGTTAGCGCTGAATTTTATAGTTAAGTTAGAGAGTGAGAAAAGTGCAGCATTTCCTGTATATTTTCTGTTTGCAGCAAGGGATCTCCCACTAGCCTGCTTAGATATTGCATTTATCACCATAGCAAATAGCCTGTATTACAAAAATATTAAAAAAAAAGATGCAATTTCCCTTGGACGGAGGGCCGGTCTGCCGTTTATTTATGCTCCACTCCGTTTAGTATGCAGCGTGGGCACAGTGCCACGCTGACTTTTAACCCTAATGGAGAAAACACACAAGTTGACTGTGGGCCTCGAGGGAACGCAGCGCTTTAATGGCAATTTGAGTGTAAAATCTGGTCTCTGGAAGAAAGGTCACCACATCTGCATAACCCCCTCGAGTCAGGCTTAGAGCCCTGTCTGCCTTCAACTTAAGAGGCATTTTCCTGTATCTTGAGGCTGCTTTAGTTTGAGGTACAGGGAGCACATGACAGAATCAGGGGAACTGAATGATGTTTGTGCATGTTTGACTGCACTCTGCATCCTAAGAGAAGACTTTTGAGAAGCCCAATCAATACTACAACCATGTCCTGCACAGCTGCTGCGTTGTTTCGTTCTGTTACAATAATGAATTGAAGTCTCACAACAGCAGGCATAATAAGTGCTGCTCAAACCTTGGTATTCAATCACCTTTAACTGGTCGTATCTATCTAAACCCCACTGTCAAATAGAGTTATACAGAACCCCACTGCAGACCTTTTGTGACCCTCAGCTCAAAAATGCAAAAGCAGGATGCCTTTCAGAGCCACAGGGTCTATGATGTCCTTCCTCTTCAAACTATTTCCCCTTTTTTTGTTGAAAGCCTAGCATAAGGCATTCAGAAACAGAAAAACAGAGTGTTTTCCAGCTGGAAGGTCTTTTATCCTAATATCAGCCTCTTATGTCTGACTACCTTCTTGTTTTCATACTTTTTTTAATGCACTTTGGATCCCTAGCGTCATGATTCTCTGTTCAGAAAAGGAAAAAGCAGGAGAACCGTGGTTCATTGGTGGGTGATATAAACTATCTACTTTACCCTGACATTTTAATTTTAAATTCTAATCACCAGCCTTTTAAGTTCTGGGCAGCTTCCACAGTGAAGCTGGTGACATTGCGAAAATGCATGTTGAAGGGAGTGAGCTATCAATTCTGTAAGGACGGCTTTCTCCTTGGCACTGGTGCTTTGGATGCCACAGAAAATGCCCTCGAGGTAGGCAGCCTTGGACAGGGAAAGCAAAGCATTGCTTGTGGAAAATGAAGACAACAAAGGAAAACAGCAGAGTGGCATCAGAAGAATTTCCAGGTCTAAATGTACCCGGGCAAGGGATGGGGCTCAGGGCTGTGGTTTGGCCCTCCTTGGTGGGAGAAGGCTAGGAGGAAATCTTAATGGGCTTTCCCCACTTATTTTAGCCAAAACTTGACTGGAAAAAAATTCCAGATGAAAATTTTGTTCTTCCCAACACAGAGATGAATTCTGAGGCGCAAGCAGCCATTTAGCCTTAGTCCCTAAAAACGGGCTTATCCCTGTAGTAGTCATCTAGGTTTGCCATGTGGAAAGCTGAAAGTATGTTGGAACAAAAAGGAATTTTTCATGGTTTAGAGAGGGGAAACTGAGGCAGAAGTTTATGCACCAACTTGTAAAATGATCCAATGACTAGCAGAGCAAAAGGAAGGAGTAATACTGGTCTAATTTTCTCTCTTTGCCATAACCACAGAATAATTTTTCTCTCTTATCTTCCATTACTCAAATAATCAAAGTTCACGCTGCCTTCACTGTTTGGCGTGCTGGAGGAGTGACACTGTGACACTGAGAACTTCAGGGCTTCTATTTCCTTTTAGAACCACAAGGTTCTGTATAGAAAAAAAAGTTGTGTGTGGGGGGAGGAAGACATCTTCCAGGCTGAAATGTTCTGTTGTGTCACGGGTGGCAAAACCAAACTTAGTTTTTATAATAAAAATAATGTCACATCCAATTTCCCTTCCTATGTCCATCTAACTCTGAAGTGTTTTGAAGAAGCAGAGAGCTGCAGTGCAATACAATCTGCAGAATATCAGCAATATTTTCAAACATGTGGTAATGTTTTTCCACACACATAAAAGTGACCCAACCCTAACAAGGAACCAGACTGTTTCAAAAATAATGTCAACTTTGACAACTCCTATAGCTATTTTATGTTATGTTAAACTCAAGATTACTGACTTTTTCTGAGACTTGAAAAGAACACTGTTCTTGTACTCTTCCCAACTCATATGAATGAGTGGCTATTACTACAGCCAGCAACAAACAGGACAAATTGGGGTTTTGAGCCACATGCCCAACCCCCCTATATTCCTATGAATTAACACCTAGAAAACGCATGTGATGGATACAAATCCTTTTTTACAATATATCATTTGAAAGGCTTTACTCCTTTTACTGTGGCTTATTAAAGGCAGACATAAGAGACCTGTTTCACCCTGGCCAACATCAGAGGCAAATTCTGATTGATTTTGCTTGGGAACAGGATTGGGCCTTTCTTTGTCAAAGTTTTCTTTTGAGAGCTGACATTTACGTGGAATCCTTCTTCCCTGCAAAGCATTTTATTACAAATTACTGTGATTATCTCTAAACAGCATAGGCATCTTTTAAAAACTGGTTTTTTTTGTCAATTTATTATACTTAATAGTTAAAAATTAATAACACTTGTGCGAGGTAAGCAGGATCAAACTGGAGAGTCAGAGAGCTACTACTTTATGTCTGTTCTCAAAGTAATGCGCTTTTTTGCCCATTACTAACCTAAGACAAACTACATTCCATTTGATTAATTAATGATGGGAAGCACAAGGAAACCATGGAAAAATTTAAACTGTGCTTTGAAATGACAAATATTTGTCTTTTTGATATTCCTCGGTACAAGTATGAAATAGAATTTATTGAAGTTCAGCAGCTGTATAAAAATGTTCCATAGCTAGAACACAGAAATGATTTAATAAGTTCTATGAAAAGTCAATTTGCATGAGATCAGCACCTAGCCTATAAGGGGTGGTAATGGATTGTTGGCTTGATTTTATACCACTTGACATCAGATTACAATACACTGAATAAATGTTAACCTATAATCCCTTTAGTAAAAGCTGGCATTGTTTGTCTTCTCTTGTAGAGACCACATTGATTTTCTTTTATTGGATGCTAAAGCGCTGCACCTCAGATTGATTACTTTGAATTAAATGTGCAGAGAACATTTTTATTATTCTAAAACAGGAGTCTTAACATTAAAGAGATGCCTCCCCCCAACTACACTGCTAAAAGTATACTCTACCATTTAATTTGGATTTCTTTCATTTTCCCATTTCTTTTCAGGGCTGCTGTGATGCTGACCCCTGCTCTGCCCCTATGCCCCTTGACCCTGACACATCTGACCAGTGAAGACTCTGGGGGTGGCAAATTAATAGAAGCATTGCTTGTTAATTGCATAAGAGGAAAGCCAAGAATTCATCACCTCAGTCATGGCCATTGCTTCCCTTTGACCCTCTTCTCCCACAAGGCTTTTGCTGGTGGTCACATCTGTGGTTTTTCTATATCCTACATATTTGCCGTATAATTATTCAGCATCAAACCTTATTAATCAAATCGATGCTGTGTTTTAAATGGAAATTGCTGGATTAATACAAGCATTCATTTCATCCTGAAAATCTTGATGGCTTTAGCACATGGAATCCAATTGGAATATAAAAGAAGGGATGTAGAGACCTGATTGAATTAGAAGAGGCATGCTGCACATTAAATTACATATGCCAGCAGGGGTCCATGCATTTATAGTAAAATACTACTGTAGAGTGTATACATCTTATACCTCCCATGATTTCTTTACACTGGTCAGTGCTCTTGTGCTAAATAGGGTTATAATGGCCATTTATATTTCAAAATACATATTTTTAAATGGGATCTGGTATGTCATAAGTGTTTGTTTTATTTCAGTTGCTTTAAATATTTCTTTAAACAGTTGGTGTTAATAAACCAGCAAATGACATATTGCTACTTCTTACTACTTGTTTAAGGAGATCTTGCCCTTTTTCCTTACCTAACATGCTGTTAATTATGGATGAGTAAACAGTCCCAGTAATAGAAAGAAAAGAACTTACAAAAAGCTTTGTTGTCATGCTGTAAACATGCTAAACACCCTAAACAAATTGCTATGTTCCCAGTTTGGTGATTTCTGGCATTCTTTCACACCTTATTTAAGTTTTCAGTTTCTTCCCACTGAACCTGCTGTGCAAAGGGCAGGGGTGGAAAGTTAAAAAGTGATAAACCATAAAAAAAAAAAAAATTACAGACAGACCAGTAATATTATAGCCAGATTTGATGAACAGTTGCACTACTTCTTTGGACCTGATCTACATGCTTGTGAAAACTCTTTTTAGACAAATGTTCCTATTGAAATCCATAGTCTGTAAGTAAGGATTTTCTGTGACCTGCAGAGTGGGACTTATTTTTGTTTGTTTGATAGCAGGATGTGGAGGGGAAAAAGAAGAAGTACTGCTATGTCATGTGCAAGCATTTTAAATTAAGACCAGAAGAAACCCAAAGGAGAAAGGTGCCACCTCCAAGCTTTCCTCTTCCCTCAGTAGATTTGGTCCCTGCAAGTGCTGAAGTATGCCAAAAACTTTCTGGAGATCTTCAGTTGCCATTTTTATGTTGAGATTTGAGCACCTAGTTTTGCATAATTATCTCTGTGTGGTCTACTTTTAAATGTGGGCCTCCCTCCCATACTTTCTGTCTTGCTTTGTGACTATCCAATTAGGTAAACCCCAACCCTAAAAGCAAATGAGGACAATGCGTTTTTTGTGTTCATTAATTAGGTTATATCATGAGTTGTCCTGTATCAACAGGCACACTTCGGGAAATCAAAGTTTTCCCAAAACACAAACTGGAAAACAAGCACAGTTCAGGGAAGGAAACTGGAGCAGATGTCTCTTCTAGCTCAGCTTGAGCTCTAACCATTTTCAGCATCACAGCACAGAGCAAAAGGGTGCGTGACATGCTCCCTGGATGGGAGTCATCAGTAAAGATTTCTGTATGTCCTTATCCTCAGTGTGGCATGGTAATTCAGAAGAGATTTATACACAAAATCCTCAGAAAATGCATTCTATAAGTAATAAAATGATGTGTTATCATGCAAATCCAGTCTTAATACAAGATTGAAATTACTCAAAAGATGTTTACACCAATGTAGTAATGAAACTGCATTTGGCAATCACAAAAACAAGTTACTATGGTTTATTTTATGACATAAATTATTTCATTTTAATATCTCTCCTGTCAAATTAGATGAATTTACTTACCAAACTTTATACATAGTTCATGATTAGTTGTGAAAGAAGATTACTTATAAAATAAGTCAGCTTAACATCCAGACATAGGATTTTAATAACAACTTGATATACAAAGACTGTCAGGTGCTGTCTGCTAGTGAGAAATAAATAATACCCTAGACCCTTCACTGTAATTACCATCATTCACTGTACGTACAGGATCTGCAGTGCGGCTCGTGCTGGCATAGAGTCAGAAGCGCTTAACGTCCCTCGCCCGGCTCCTGGTGAAATCTGCAGAACAGGAGAGGAACATCGGTGGGCGATGGGAAGATGTTTGTTCGGCTGGGACCCACAGGTGACTTCCCACACTGGTTCAAATAATGCAGGCGATTAAATGAAAGCCTTTTTTTTCTACCTCCAGGTCACTTAAAACCACATGGACATATGATTGTATAAAAAGACGTCCTTCCCCTTTCCTGAGGTGAGAATTCTCATCAACATGTCAGTGATGTTCCCAGGTCACCGAGAAAGTCACATATTCAGTGACGCAGACTCAGTGACTGCTTTCTCCAAAATTACATGTGACGTACATTTTCTCCAGTTTGATCTTTTCTTAACTTTCCAGGAGGGGGAGAACGGATATCCGCCTTTTCACACATGTGGACCTCAGAAAGTTCGTTTCAATATCCCAGCCACGCTACCATCACCATTTGCCGTTCATCCAGGCGGCTTTAATCAAAACAGCTGAAGTAAATGCTTAACCTTAAGCTTATGTTTAAGTTAGTGGGACCCGAACACGTTCTTTAACAGATCTGTTAAATAATGAAGAACCACTGAATTGAAACCCAAATAATATGCTGTACATTGTGGCTTCTCTCCTCCCTGTAGCACACACTAGGTGTTATTTCCAAGCATATATTCTTCTAAGTGACTGAACAAAAGACACCCTCCAACTTTTTGGCGGCCCCTTTGCACAAAGAAGTGACATTTTTCCAATGAATAAACTTTGTGAGAGTTAGGGATGATAGCAGAACAAATGCTCTCTATAGTAGTCTGCAAATTACATGTTGTAATGTAAGAGAATCCAGCTGAATAAATAACATTCAAAGGACGAGCTCTCCATTCTCCTTGCAGTACAGTACAAAGATAATGGAAAGCATGTTCTAAGAATATAGCCATGCAGATAACAAGCTATAAAACATACAATGATC